>NW_027317008.1:231787-238583 GCF_032062135.1 Pyxicephalus adspersus
CTTTTTTTCAGTAGAAGCAAGCTTCCAGTCGTGCAGCAATTGCCAATGACACTGAGCAGCGGTAGTCAGTCATGGTGCAGGAATACCTGAGCTCTGCATGGGACATCTGCAACCTGCAAAGCCAGCACCCACTGGGCTAGTGGGTATCCAAGCCTGAGCAGTGGCCGGAGCTGGCTGGCAGAACATGCCATTCAGATCTTTGCCTGCCCAGCCACAAATGTGTTATCTGAAAGAGCGTTCAGTGCAGCTTGGGGCGTAGTGAGTGACAATTGATTGATGTGATTCGGCTCTCCGCAGAAAATGTCAACCGAGTCAGTTTTATTAAAATTAATAAGGCTGCAATAGCTACAGCAATAGCTACAGCTTCTACATTGTCAATATAGGTGATGGCCTTATATTGTAATGCCCTCCTTGCTGCGTCTCAGGGCCCACCTCCTCCTCCTCCCAGTACCCAGCTCTAGATGCCAGACTAGACTCCAGCTCAACAGGGTCTTCTTTCCCCGCTGATTCCTCCAAGCCCAATCCCTTTCATGTGGTTTCGCTATATAGTAGGTAGGGACAGATTGGAATCTCCCTCATCCATTAATGTCTCCAATAGCTACTGCTTCTACACTGTCCAAAAAGGTGATGGCCTTCAATTGTAATGCCCTCCTTGCTCCATCTCAGTGCCCACCGCCTCCTCCTACTACTGCTGCTGCTGCCACCTGTCACTTGTAACGTATAACAGAGCTGTGTAGCTGGCTAGTTTTTAGACTTATAGACCTCTGCCTGTACTCTGAAGCCTGTGTATGGCTTGTAACGGAGCGTTGAAACCTGGTGGCTAATTTTTTGACCAGAGGAACAGCCTCTATTTATAGGCTGTAGAAGCTCTCCACCGACCCGAATACCAACCAAATATTTTCCCACATTGACTTTAATGGAGTTCAAATTCAATGTTGGATCACCCGAAGGCAGGGTAAAAAAAAAACAGATATTTAATTTTGATACCACTTGCAATCTATCAAAATAAATGTAAAAATTTCTGTATTTCCGTAAAAATAATACAGATAATTAATTCTGATACCACTTGCAATCTATCAAAATAAACTGAAAAATTTCTGTATTTCTGTGAAAAAATACAGAATTTTCATTCTGATACCACTTGCTATCTATCAAAATAAATCTAAAAGTTTCTGTATTTCTGTAAAAATAATACAGATATTTAATTCTGATTCCACTTGCAATCTATCAAAATGAACCGAAAAGTTTCTGTATTTATGTAAAAAAAATACAGATATTTATTTTGATACCACTTGCTATCTATCCAAAAGGACAGAAAAATGTATGTAATTCTCTACTAAAAATACAAATATTTCATTATGAATCTCAGATCCATTACAAGTGATATAGGCCTCTAAGTAGGCAGATGGCCCTGATGGGGATGCTCGTTAAAAAAAATTAGCCAGTTACACAGCTACATTGCAAGTTATTGACCTCAGAGACAGAGAAGAGGTAGAGGGCCACTAGGGTGAGGAGTAGAAGCATATGCCGAAGGCTGTGAACGTGCTCTTCCCATCAAGGTGTCAGCAGGCCGTGCAGAAGTGGAGGAGGAGAAGGCAGTGGGCCCTGGGACAGCGCAAGGAGGGCAATATATTTAAAAGCCATCACCTTTTTGGACAGTGTAGAAGCAGTAGCTATTGGATACATGAATGGATGAGGGAGATTCCAATCTGTCCCTACCTACTATATAGCGAAACCACATGAAAGGATTTGGGCTTGGAGGAATCAGCAGGGAAAGAAGACCCTGTTGAGCTGGAGTCTAGTCTTGTATCTATAGCTGGGTACTGGGAGGAGGAGGCGGTGGGCCCTGAGACGGAGCAAGGATGGTATTACAATTGAAGGCCATCACCTACGTGGACAGTGTAGAGGCAGTACCTATTGGAGACATGAATGGATGAGCGAGATTCCAATCTGTCCCTACCTACTCTGTAGCGAAACCACATGAAAGGGATTGTGCTTGGAGGAATCAGCGGGGAAAGAAGACCCTGTTGAGCTGGAGTCTAGTCTGGCATCTAGAGCTGGGTACTGGGAGGAGGAGGCAGTGGGCTTTGGAACAAAGTGTGGACGGCATTAGTATCTGGCATCTAGAGTTTGGTACCGGGCAGGTGGCAGCATCATTTACAGCAGGAGGAGGAGGCGGTGGGCTCTGAGACGGAGCGGGGACTGCATTGGGAACTGGCATCTAGAGCTGGTTATTGGGCAGGTGGCAGCATCAGTAACAGCAGAAGAAGGAGGCGGTGGGCCCTGAGATGTAGTGTGGATGGCATTAGTAACTGGCATCTAAAGTTGGGTACTGGCAGCAGCAGTAACATCATGAGGAGGAGGCATTTAGCACTGAGAGGGAGTGTGGACGACATTAGTAATTGGCTTCCAGAGTTGGGTACTAGGCAGGCAGCAGAAGTAACAGCATGATTCAAAGGCGGAGGGCTCTGAGACGGAGTATGGATGGCATTAGTTTCTGGCATCTAATGTCAGGTGGGCAGGCGGCAGCATCATTTACAGCAGGAGGAGGAGGTGGTGGGCTCTGAGACGGAGTATGGACGGCATTAGTTTCCGGCATGTAAAGTCAGGCACTGGGCAGGCGGCAGCATCATTTAAAGCAGGAGGAGGAGGTGGTGGGCTCTGAGACGGAGTATGGACGGGATTAGTATCTGGCATCTAAAGTCAGGTAATGGGCAGGCGGCAGCATCATTTACAGCAGGAGGAGAAGGGGGTGGGCTCTGAGACGGAGTATGGACGGCATTATTTTCTGGCATCTAAAGTCAGGTACTGGGCAGGCGGCAGCATCATTTAAAGCAGGAGGAGGAGGTGGTGGGCTCTGAGACGGATCGTGGACTACATTAGTATCTTGCATCTAGAGTTGGGTACTGGGCAGGCTGCAGCAGTAACAGGCAGTAGGAGGCGTTGGTCCCTGGTACAGAGCGTGGACCACATTGGAGGTTGAGGCCATAAACTCTATGGACAGTGTAGAAGCTGTAGCTAATTGGGACATTAATGGATTAACGAAAATCACACTTTCCATACCTACTATGTAGTGAAACCACATAAAAGGTAACGGACTTGGCGCTGGGAAATACATAACATTTTTATCATTTGTGGATATCTAGCAAGTGCTATGACGGTTAAATATATGTATTTGTCTCACATAAATACATACGTTTTTATGGTTTTTAGGATACATATCCAAGTGCTAACAGAATTAAATATCTGTATTGTTTGTATAATAATACATACATTTTTATGGCTTTAGGGATAAATAGCAGAGTGGGATCAGAACTAAACATCTGTATTTTCTGTAGAGAAATTTGTAGAATTTGTAGAAAAAGCTTTTATGGTCTTTTGGATCGATACAAAGTGCTATTAGAATTAAATATCTAGATTTTTGAAAGAGAAATATAGAAATTTTTATGGCTTTGGAGATATATAGCAAAGTGGGATCGGAAAGAAATATCTCTATTTTTTGGCGAGAAATACTGAATTTTTTTTTGAGTTTTAGGAAAGATATGAAGTGCTATCATACTAAAATATCTGTATTTTTTTTACAGAAATACAGAAATTTTTAAGTTTATTTTGATAGATAGCAAGTGGTATCAGAAATAATTCTCTGTATTTTTTTACAGAAATAAAAAAAATTCAGTTTATTTGGATAGATAGCAAGTGGTATCAGAATTAATTCTCTAATTTTTTTACAGAAATACAAAAATTTTTATGTTTATTTTGATAGATAGCAAGTGGTATAAGAATTCATTCTCTGTATTTTTTTTACAGAAATAAAAAAAATTTCAGTTTATTTTGATAGATAGGAAGTGGTATCAGAATTAATTCTCTGTATTTTCTAACAGAAATATAGAAATTTTTATGTTTATTTTGATAGATAGCCANNNNAATACAGAGAATTAATTGTGATCCTTCTTGCTACCTATCAAAATAAACAGAAAATTTTCTGTATTTCTGTAAAAAAAATAAAGAGAATTAATTCTGATCCTTCTTGCTACCTAGCAAAATAAACAGAAACATTTCTGTATTTCTGTAAACAAAATACAGAGAATTAATTCTGATCATACTTGCTACCTATCATAATAAACAGAAATGTTCTGCATTTCTGTAAAAAAAATACAGGGAGAATTAATTCTGATAACACTTGCTACCTATGAAAATAAACAGAAAAATGTCTGTTTTTTTGTAAAAAATATACAGAGAAATAATTCTGATCCTTCTTGCTACCTATCAAAATAAACAGAAAATTTTCTGTATTTCTATAAAAAAACAGATAATTATTTCTGATACCACTTGCAGCCTATCAAACTAAACAGAAAATTTTCTGTATTTCTGTAAAAAAAAATACAGAGAATTAATTCTGATGTGCCGGTCGATTAGGTTTCTATTGTACTTTTGTATGTTTGTTCAATGCTCTGGGGACTGTTGGGCCCCTGACCCCCTCGGTAGTGTTGGTACGCCCGCCAGGTATTGTTGTTCCTCAGTGATTCCTAGGGACTCCTGGGGACCGGTGGGCGACGGACACTCCCTAGTCGCTTTCTTGCGACTGTTTCCGGTTGTTTTAATGTGAGTGTGTTTAATTTTTGGTTTTTCTGTCTTTTCTTTTTTGCCCCAGTTTACTCTTCCCTCCCTCCCCCGTGTGGGCATTCTGCACTGTTTTATGAAGCCTCTCTGGTTGCAAGTGGCTAGCCTCCCTACCAATCTGTCCACAGGTGACATGGTTCTCTTCAGATTGTTCTTTAATGGCGACTAAAGTTTTTTCTCTAAATGTTAAAGGGCTGAACTCCAACACTAAGAGGAAGTTGGCGCTCAGGGAACTTAAACGCCATATGGCGGAGGTTGTTTTTCTACAAGAGACACATTTCGATCACTTGGGCACTTTTAATTTTATTTCCAAATATTACCCGCAGGTCTACATGGCAAATTCTCCTTCCAGAAAGAAAGCAGGGGTTGCCATCTTGATCAAAGATTCCTTTAAATTTACGCCGACACCTTCCATTATTGATCCTGATGGTCGGTTTATAGTTTTACATGGTATGCTGCCAGGAATCTCTGACTTTTTTTAATATTTATGCTCCTAATGTGGGTCAATTGCCATTCCTCTCCAGGATAATAGCTTTACTGGACGAGTTTGCCCATACTTATCTTATCCTGGGGGGTGATTTTAATATAATTTTTTTCTCCAACTCAGGACAGGCTGTCTGCCTTTGCATCCCCTCCACCATCCTCTGTTCTGCGGCAATCCAAGGCCTTTAGACAGATTATTCGGCGCTACCAATTGTATGATAGCTGGCGTATTCAACACCCAATGAGCAGACAGTTCACATTTTACTCCCCGCCCCACCACACCCACACCCGTATTGATCACATCTTTATCAACCTTCCGCTTTTGCGGAATAGTGTGTCGGCTGACATTTTTCCAATTACTTGATCAGACCACGCCCCGGTTACACTAGGCGTTTTTCTTGCTCCTTCTTAGACTGGAGTCTGTCATTGGAGACTGAATGACTTCCTCCTTAAAAATAAAGACACCAAATTGGCCCTCACTATGGGTATTCAAAATTATTTCACTGAAAACAAGGGTTCAGTGGCACATACCTCTACACTTTAGGAGGCTCCTAAGGCGGTTATTAGAGGTCAGTGCGTGGCCCTGAGTTCTCGCCTAAAACGTAATTCGGTTTTGCAACGCACTTTGAGTGAGCGGGAGCTGCGCTCAGCAGAGGCAAAACTTGTTAATAGACCTTCATTAGGTCTACTGCGGGAGGTGACCTCTCTCCGCACTAAATTAAGGGCTTTGGAACTGAAGAAAGTTAGTTGGATGATGCAACGCACCCGTCAACTATACTACCACAAGGGCAATAAGGCTGACACGCTATTGGCACGCAAACTTAGTAATGAACGGGCTCATGCCACTCTTATGGCCATAAAAGATGCCCGTGGGGGTAATGCGATATGACCCCTCCTGTATAGCCTCTTGCTTTGAAACCTACTATACTCAACTATATCAGGTTGTACATCAGGCACAGGCCTCCCTAGGGGGCACCTTACAGGAGAAAATAGACTCCTACTTAGCGGACCTAGCTCTTCCCCAGTTATCGGAAGAGCACCTGGAACACCTCAACCGACCCATTACTGAAGATGAAATCTCTAAAATTATATCTTATCTTCCACCTAATAAAGCCCCTGGCCCAGATGGCCTATCATACTTGTATTATAAAACTTTTTTGCCAGAGTTACTTCCACACTTGGAGGCTTTGTTTAACGACTTTTTACAAGGTAAGCCAATCCCACCTTCTATGTCCAGCTCCCACATTACGGTCATACCCAAATCGGGTAAATACCCAGTGGACTGCGCTAACTATAGACCCATAGCGTTGCTTAATTCGGACCTTAAAATATACACCAAATTGCTGGCCAACAGACTCCCACAGCTCTTGCCATATTTAGTACATGGAGACCAAACTGGTTTTATCCCCTTTCGGCATGCCAGTGACAACACCCACAGGGTGATTGATGTTATAGACTTCCTTAACAAGCGTAAAACCCCATTCCTGATTCTTAGCCTGGATGCTGAAAAAGGGTTTGATCGCCTTAGTTGGCCGTTTCTGTTTTCCACGCTGATCAAGTTGGGCTTTACCGGACCTTTTTTCCGGGCATTTCGGTCTCTTTATAGCAGCCCGACAGCCTCTGTTAAATTGCCCCATGCATCCTCTAGGCAATTTTCTATTAAAAATGGTACACGTCAGGGGTGCCCATTGTC
>NW_027317009.1:0-12963 GCF_032062135.1 Pyxicephalus adspersus
GTCTTAGAAGTCAGTTTGAAGTTCTGTAGGATAGTTGTTATGAAAAGAAACAGCTCCATACGGGCCAGACCTTCTCCAACACAAAATCTCTTCCCTGAAGAAAAAAAAAATTACTTTTAAAAATACAACTTTACTGGATAGCCACTCCTTCAAATTGTACAGGTCAGAATCTGTGATAAAGAAAATATTTGTAATACAGTATGTGATGACAATTTACTTTGCAAAGAATATGTGTGCATTAAAATCTTAAAAAACAGGATTTTTGCTTGCACATGCTTGGTTGGCTGAAGTCAGCAAAGATTTACCTTATTCCCTATGCTAAGAGAAATATTCCTTGACAGAGATGGTTTACTTTCCTTGGCAAAGCAAACTTCTCTAGTTCTTTATTATATTAACCCATTGAGTCCTGATTGGTGACTAGAGATGACCAGAAAAAATAAGAATAGGGATGAACGAGCGAGTTCAAATTTGATCTAGCAGCGAATCGGGCCTTTCTCGTTTATCGAACATGTAAAGGTGAACGGCCTTGCTATTCGCCATGAGGTCATGTTCTCGGGGAACTAACGAGGGAAAAAGCAGGGGGTGGTAACGTCGAGAAATGTAGGCGATAATCGCGTCTGAGAGCGAATCATTTGCTTCCAGGATCCAGAGCAAGGCCCAGCAGCCAATCAGGAGGAAATAGAGCACAGGCATATATATACCGGGAAGGAGGGTGGAGTTAGTCACTCCATCTAGTGTTCTGTGTAGAGGATAGACGCAGGGGGAGATGTGTAGTGTGACGAGGACAGCATAGGAGCCTCTCGATTCATTGTTAGCTGCATGGTTTAGCGTTTTATAGGGCATTTAATTTTACATGAGTTACTAGCGAGTCAGTTTCATGAAATTGTCAGCAGTCAGCACATTTAGTGCAATTTATATTGTGTGTATTACACTCTTAGGTGCTGTTTACTGACTGCACATGCACTGAAGGTACAATTGTGCTAGCTGCTACTTGTAGTGCCACGCTTAGCTAGTCAGTTTTGTTAAATTGTCAGCAATCAGCACATTTAGTGTAATCTATATTGTGAATTAGTGAAGACACTGTTATAGTCATCCTTTTTCACACTGTACATTCACTAAAGCTAATTAAAATAAATTACGGTTCCTATTTACCAAAGAAGACTGGTACAGTGAAATTTCTATGCTACTTTAAAATAAATACAGATATTTTATTGTTTGATACCTGTTCCTATTTACCAAAGAAGACTACTTTGTCCAGTGAAATTTCTGGCCTACTGTAAAATACATACAGATATTTCAGTGTTTGATACCTATTTACCAAAGAACTATTTACCAAAGAAAAAATTTGGTACAGGTGCATTTTTGCCCGACTAAGTAAAAGATTAGAGGTAGACCCAGGGAAAGGTGTAGCGTTGGGCAACCTGCCCCATCTGGCAGGGGGCACACTCCCGGGGAGTCCACCACTGTAGGACAGCAGCAGCAAACTGTTGGAGGCAGCAGCACAAGTTTTCAAACAGGTCTGAGAAATGTGCAGAGCACCAGTATGCTGGTAGATGTATTGAGAGGGCGGAATACAATCATACAGCCACGTCATGTGGAGAGGATTGTGGACTGGGTCTCAGGGGCCTCAAGTGCAGCCTGTCTGTACTCAATTCACTAAAATTGTATTACACACATCTGTGTGGCATTGATGATGCACTAGACCCCGCTCTAGATGCAAATTACCATTGCGGTCCATGCTCCGTCCCAGGGCCTACCACCTCCTCCTGCTGCTGTTGCCACCTATCAGTACTCCATTCACTAAAATTGTATTACACTCTTCTGGGTGGCATTGACGATGCACTTCAACCAGCTCTAGATGCCAGTTACCAATGCAGTCAACGTTCTGTCTCAGGGACCACTGCCTCCTCCTGCTGCTGCTGCTGTTGTAATATTCGCCTATTTTTTTACATTTGCAGTATGCTTTCTATCCCGACGGGATATTTTTTCAATATTTTAAAAGCAAACACATTCTCACACCACCTTTACAATATTTAGGGAAAAATACAAAGATCTAGCATGATTTTCTTCTAGCTTTCACTCATTAATCATGCTTTAGCGTCAAGTGAAGGTTCTTTCTAGGTTGTTGGCTAGAATAAAAATTATCAATGCCTGTATAATAAACCCATGGTATCATTTCCAGTAGATGTAACTTTGGAATGAGTTCAAACTTAGATATAGCATGCTTGTCTGGGCATCCCTATAGGCCCATACTATGCAATTCATTTCTAGAAAACATATAAGTAGCACCAACCCCTTAACACCCACACCTGTACTTGACTGTGGCAAAACATTAGTTATGCAGACTTCTGCCCCACCTCCAAAAAAACCTTTTGTTACCTCCCTTACAACCTTTTACCCACCTTTAACAACCCCCCAATAAAACATGCCACGATGCATTGGTTAAATGACCCGAAAGTTTTTTATTATAACAAATATTAAAATATTTACTTTTAATATATTATAAATAACAAATATAAATATAAACACCATAACAAACCAACAAACATTTAACATATAATAACCAATAAATTAACCATAAATAACACTTAAATAACCATTAAATAACAATTAAACATAAACACTGTTCCCAACTTAAGCATTTACTGGTTGTTGGTCCTCGAAGGCCACCACACTTTTTTGGTCTTTAACCCAATAACAATTGCTCCCAGTCACCAATTCTCCCAGCTCGATTGATAGATTCCTTCCATTTGTGCAGAACCCCCAAGAGCTTATTCCAAACACCATTATCCAAACCAACAGGAACTCCATACCGTAGATGGGTCCCCAATCCCATAGCCATTTTAAACCAGCACACCCCCATCAAGGACCTCAATCGCTCACCCAACTACTCCATCCCAACTCACCCAACTACTGCTAACCTAACAACCCGTATTAACAATCGATAACTGTCAACCAAAAAAGGGTGTAAAAACTTTTACTACACGCTGTCTCTTCTATAATGACCCCCCCTCTTCCTTTTCCTGACCTTTTTAACTCTTTGACCCCTCCTTCACCTCCCCCTTCCTAAAACTCCACCTTGCTCACTGCTGAACTCATTTTTTAACCATATGCTGTCTGCTCCCTTTCTGCCCAGTCATGTCAGCCTTCCCCTATACTCCTTTTCCTTGAACGTTACAGGCCTAACTTTTTAGGCCCTCAGCAGTGCCTCAACCAATTGCAATTACTGTTTGCAATGTTGCAATGGGCTGTTTTCATTTATATGGGTCTCTGAGAAAAAAAAAAAACTTCAAACACAAATTAGAGGGCAGGCACTCTGTAGGCTGATCTGTATTTTCCTAGGGACCAAGTGTAAAAGACATTACTGAGAAATTGTATTATTGTAGAATAGTAAGTTCTAATATTGCATATAGTGTTTAGCCACATGTTTTTTTTTATTATTTTTTTTTTTAAACAGAGAATGTGCACAAATGCACTGCTACAATAAATTATTCGATTTGATAAATTGGAAACATATGCATCTTTCTTTTAAAAAATATTACTATTCACATTACTATTACATGTGTGATGTGAATTCAGAATTTCACAACTTTTACCAGGTTACACTGGGAAAATATGAGAATTCCTAAGAGCTTGTTTAGACAGATAGTTTGGTTACAATGTGGTTTTCACTTACTGAACAGCCAATGACAAATGTCAAATGGTAGGTGCCTAGAGTGGATATAAGTGTCACACTCGGAGAGGCAGGACCACTAGGGGGTGCTATGGCTTGCATGGAGGTGGTTTATGCCCTGAGAAGGGCCAAGGCGCAGAATCTGAGCAGTAACCAGGTTTCCTCCAGAGCCACTGATTACTGGTCACTGGTTGCACCACTGATTACTGCCAGGTTGCGGTCCATGGACGGAGTTGATAAAGCTTGGAAACAGAGGAACCCCCAGTATCAAAACTGCCTGCATGCGCAGGGGAGAGATGCCTGTGCTTTAGCGAGGAACAGGTAAGTTTGACAACAGGTGTTTTTATCAAGGACTTGAAAATAGTTTTGAAAGTTGACATTGTCATTTGGAAACACATTATTTTTTGTACTTCTTGTTCACAAAGCTTTTAATTGCTTAAATATGCTTAGCAGGTATTTGAAAGGATTACTGATCATATCTCGTGAGTGGCCAATTGAACATGAAATGCTGCAGGGAGGGTTTTGCTGACCTAAAATTGTACTACCTGAGAAATGTCTGCAGGAAAAAAAGACTTTCCAACCACAACCACCATCTCTTTCGTTTCAGTGATTGAAATGAGGGGGTCAGAAGTTAAGTGAAATGTTTTCCAGGGGTAAATCTCTAGACGTGGGTCAGATACTTATTATCCAAGACGAACAGTTGCCCAATGCCGTTCAAAACCTCTCTACATTGGATGCACTTTTTTTTTTTGTTTAGGTATTCTTTATTTCTTACAGGTGAATAGTCCAAAACACCACGAAGAAAGATATCTGCTTTTTCTATTTGAAGTATATTAGTATAATTGTATTTTACCAATAAAAAACAATACATTTTTGTCTATTTTACTGTGTGTTGTAGTGAAATTGGTAAATGTTGGATGCATAAAGCCCCCTCCACCATTCCCACATTATTTTTGGGGTTAAAGAGTAAAAAGGATATGGGGCCTGCCGCAATTGGGAAGCATATGGATTACTATTGGTACTAAATGGGGTTGCAACCTCTCTGCTTGGATAGCTTTATGACTATTATGACAAGCTAGTAACTCTGGGGAAAAAAGATGCTCTAAAAATATGTGTAATCAAAAAAACTTTTTAGTCTCTTCTACCTTAGGTTGTGACCTTAGCAAAGAATACTCAACCTCCATTAATTTCTTCACACCTATCTCGTGTGTCTTGTTGGTGGCAGTAGCATATAATCTCCTGGAAGCCTATCCAAACACTACTTAGATATTACCTATTGATATATTACCTATAGCACTGATGTGTCATCAGTAGAAAAAAGTAATTATGACCAAATAAAAAATAAATTTAGATTGCTAACCTCCATAAGAGATTTCACCATCTCCCCTCTTTTAATCTGTAGAAGATTTCCAATCCCAGGGAGAGGAGTCGGTCCGGGAGGTAAATTTCTTCTCCTGTATAATTTGTCCCATGTTGAGTAAATTACAAGACAAGAGATGAAAACAGCCAAGATCAAGGTTCCTAGTGCGAAGGTTGAAGTTAAAGAAAAGTAGAAAGAAAATAGAGAGAAAAAGTTGTCTATTACTGTATATAGTCAGATATAAATAGACTTTTTGACCTGAAAATGACATTAGAAAAAGAATGCTGGTTTATACTCACTGTAGTTTACTACACACTGGAGGAGGGGTCCCCAGCCACCGGTCCAGGCTGCGGCAATCTGACAGGTGGGCCGTGGCTCTGGCACCCCCCGGCAGGGTCAGGAGAAGGACCCCACATGGGGGCCAGAGCTACGGACCACTTCTCCCAGGAGACATGCTGGCTCAGGGTGGTGGGCAGGTTGTGTCTCCTGATACTGATGATGTCACTCTGGGGGGAAGTTTCTTCCCTTTTGATTGACACGTGGCTCCCCACAAGCTCCAAAAGGTTGGGGACCACTGCTCTAGAGGACACAAGGAAATAGTGCCACCTACTGATAGCCAATAATGATGCACTAAAGAGCAAGTTTTGGAGCAAGTGATGACACACTCAAACTACAAAATACTATAGATCATTGGACATGTGTTTTGAACAATATATAACCTACAATTACTGGTTAAGAAGTTAACTGTTCTTACTTTTGTTTAATTTGAATTATTAAACAAGCTTTAATTTTGTGACCCCACCTTAATAAGATATAAAAACTGTGTGCCAATCTTCCAGCTGCATGACATGATTCCAGAGATAATGGACCATGTTCCTGGACCCCAGCAAAGAATTACCAAAATACTGCAAGATCTATTGGACTTTGTGTCTGAGAGAATAAAGATCAATCAGGAAACTCTCGACCCCCAAAACCCCGGGGATTACATAGACTGCTTCCTCATTAAGATGAATCAGGTAATCTTTATGTACCAATAAACAAATATAAATAGCAATCTGTCTATCAAAGTGTCCTATTGGTGATGTCTGTGTAAAGGTGACAATTTAATTACGTTATATATTAAATAAATGCTAAAAAAGTGCAGACCGGAGGTACTGGCCTTTGTATCTTGAGCCAAGCGTCATGTGTCTATAGTGGTGTCATGTGTTTTTATTATTAATGCAAAGAAGATAGATGGACTACAACAAATTGGTTACAGAGAGGCCTTGAATTGGTTACAGACAGGCGGCTTAGACAAAAAACAAGACTGGCAGCAGGTTGCATGTATTGATAAAGTAAATTATACAAATAATAATTAAAAGTGCTTAAAATAAGTATGGAAGGTCTTTCCCAATAAACACTTCATGAGATATAGGACCAAAAATTGCTAAACACATGAAGCCATAATTATTCAATATGATGAGCAAGTCTTTACGCGTTTCACCAATAAGTGTCCTCAGGGGATGTACTGAGAACATTGCTGCATGGTAATCGAAGAGGTTTTCATGTGAAGACAGCTAAAATCCTTCAAAGGGATGACTTTTTATGCATTAGACTGCTGATCATTATCTTTGTGCATTGTTTATTGCAGTGGGATTCCAAAGAATTCTAAATCGTATCTTGTTTCTGCTGTTTTGATACAGTACAGTAAACAATTGTTTTTATGACAGGACTAGAATTGTGTTACTGGCAAAATCAGCTAATTAAAATAGTAAACTGCTTGAAAAGAGAAAACAAATTTAGCAGTCACAAATATGAACTGGCAAGTTTCAATATACTACATTTTTGAATTAAGATATACTTTACAGTGACCAGAAATTCTCAGAAGGCGGCACGGCATGCCATCTATACTTATCATTATAGAAATATCAGAGTCGCCCATGCTGGTGTTCTTTTGAAAGCACTGGTCTTTACTTCCTCGTCTGTATTTGTTCCCTAGAGAAAGGAAACACTGGTGCCAAAATACCGGTAACTGCCAATGAACCAGTATTATGAAATGAAGAGTTGACAGTGCCAGTCTACATATTTCTCTTATGAAAGGTGTACTTTATGTCTAATTTGTTCATTGAATTTTGTAATTGTTGTAGTTTGTGTATAACTGTTCCTTAATTTAATTCTGTGTTTACAGGATAAGCATCCTCATCCTCAAACCCATCCTCGGAATTTAACACAAAGAACCTGTTGTTGACTGTCCTCCAGCTGTTTTTTGCAGGAACAGAAACAGTCGCTAGCACTCTCCGACACGGCCTTCTTATGCTTGTTATTTACCCCGAGATACAAGGTATAATGACTGTATCGCTATAAAGTTTAAAACCTGGCTTTATTTAAACATAAAACCAAAAAAGTTATATATTGCAGCCTATCAGTCTTTAGATGGGATACCTGCATTCATTTTTTTAATTTCTGTCACTGAAAGTCATCTTCTGTGATCATTCCCAGGTGCCTGGAGAACTAACAAGCACTGTACACACAGCACTATTCTGTTCTATGATGATGGTGGGGTGGATAATGAGCGAGTGGCACCCCATTTCTGAACAATCTTCTCTGGTGGTTTGATGAGCAATGCCAGGGACTGCTGTACATTGTCAGTGTTTTTGCCATAGACACTCACAGCCTTTTATCATGGGCAAGAATTACCCTTTTACCCTTTTTAGCATGGGGGAGTCCTTAAAAAAAACATTCCAGTCCTAAGGGAACCCCAGCTGTAATTGCATTGGTGTATCCTTAGTATGATAAAAGATGAAGATATAGAACAATAAATACTCTGCATTAGAAAACCTTGAAATCCAGACAAATCAAAGGTTCCTAGATGCCAGTGCCACGAAGTCCAAAGCATAAGGAGACACACATCTAGTTGAACAACCTGTATATTCATTAATGGCTGACACCTGAAATCTGTGTAATGTAAGCTGGGGCCAAATGTAAATTTGTCAGTATTTAAATCAGTGATCTTTATGTCCATACAAGTACTGCAAGTACCTGCAAACCAGTACATTTTTGTCATCATCCATCAGACTTCATTTTTTTTTTTTTTTTTCAAACCGGCTCCCAAACACAACAGAGCAGATGACATTGGACACAGTCTGGACCAGTTGATTGATGGGATTTATCGGTGATTCTAAAGAGTAAGAAAACAAAATGTGCCTAATTACACTGGCAAAACAATGTTACTGTGGGTGTTCAAATGTAAAAAGCATAGTACAATGGGAGGCAGATGGATAGTATGTGTTATTAGTTATGCTTTCCATACCATATTCTTCATATAAATATTTATTATTATTGTTGTAAAACTTATGTTTAAGCAATGTCATATTTTATTTTGGAGTTACCAAGCTAGAATTGCCCATATCTGTATGCATTTGAAATATGGACAATGATCCAACATTACTGTCTATATATGAGCGATGGCATCAAAGAGAACACCCCATAACATTGCTGCTCAAATTCACAAAGGATCAATAGGCACTTAAAACTGTGGCAGTGGTGGTAGCGTTGTCAGTGCTCAGTGACAGAAGACGGAACCTTTATTCTCCCAAACTCAGTCCTCCTTTAGCTGGAGCAGACATGGGAAGACATATTTGGACCAATCCTGAAAGGTGAATTACCCAAAGCAGAACTAAAGTTTCACAGCATCAGTTTTGGTTGCAAGGATACCCAGAATTCCTGGCTTCCTCCTCATGGTCTGAAAATGAGCGATCTTCTATGTGCCTCCCATGAAGTTACAAAAACAGAAGACAAAGTCACCAGCACTCCAAACTACAAGATTCTTGCTTTACTAAAAAAAACACAACTTGTTGAAAAGCCAACATTTTGGAGCTGTGCAATGTTGTCTTTTGGAAAGGACTCTGCGTGTCCCCGAAACATTGGCCTTTCAGACATATTGTGACAGTGATTTTTTTCGGTAAAGCAAGAATCTTTGGGGTGCTGGTGACTTTGTCTTCTGTTTTCATGAGTTCTACATGGAGTCCTCTATAGCTGTCACTTTAGGCACCCTTCTTCTTTTATAAGGTCACACAGGTCTGGACCGTAGTGATGTTAGGAAGTCCACTACCTTCAAAACATCACTACGCTCCAGACCTGTGTGACCTTATAAAAGAAGAAGGGTGCTTAAAGTGACAGCCTGCATAACTGAGGGAGACAGGATGCAGGCAGTGAGGGGGTTAATTGTAAAAAGGTGGGAGTTGGCTCGAGGATAGAAAGTGGAAGAGAAGGGAAAATTGCGGAAGGGTAATGAAAAAAGGTTAAAATGACAGGAAAAAGAGAGGGTAATCATTTAGGGAAAGGGACAGAATGAGGGGAAAGTTTTTTCCCACCCTCCCATTTGGTTCAAGAGTTTGTTGAGTGTGCCGTGGTGAGGTCCTCCAAGGAAGTGGGTTTGCGTAGTATTTTCAGTGAAGGTTGGAGATTCCGCCTTTGGTGTGGATTATGGCTGCAGTAGTTAGAGGAGAGGACTGCGATTTGGGGTGATATCATTCCCGAGCTTGGCATGACGCAGCTGGGAGCACACATATCATGGTGGCGCAGATCCCAAAAGGAGTAATTCGGAAGGGGAGAACTTTGAGGACCGATAACCAGAGAATAATGTTTGGGAAAATGTTATTTAACTTTAGTTGGGTTACTCTTATTATTATTATTTGTCCTAATTTTGTTTGTTATTGGTGTTTTATCCTTGTACTAGCTCTTATCTCTCATCTGGACTACTGTAACCTCCTCCTCTCTGGTATTCCACTAACCCGACTCTCTCCTCTACAATCTAATATAAATGCTGCAGCCAGACTCATCCATCCTACCCACTGCTCCACTTCTGCTGCATCTCTTTGTAGTTCTCTTCATTGGCTTCCATTTCATCTTGGAATCAAATTCAAGTTCCAGTGCTTTGCCTTCAAATCTTTCCACAATTCTTGTCCCACTTACCTTTTTGACCTGGTAAGATAAAATACTCCCCCAACCGCTCTTTTTGCTCCTCCAATGACCTACTACTTCCTCACTCATAACCTTATCACATACACAGCTCCAAGACTTTTCTGGTGCTGGCCCAACTCTCTGGAATGGTCTTTCTTCAGCTTCCTATTCAGCTTACTCCTACTCTCTGCTCATTTAAAAGAGCACTGAAAACCCATTATTTCAAACTTGCCTGTTCATCTTCTTCTGTCTTTTGAAAACCTCACTACTTCCAACCACTACATATCTCCCTTCCTATTGTGTATTACTTCCCCCACCTCCTAGATTGTAAGCTCTTCGGGGCAGGGTCTTCTCCTCCTGTATCACTGTCTGTATTAGTCTGTCATTTGCAACCCCTATTTATTGTACAGCGCTGCGTAATATGTTGGGGCTATATAAATCCTGTTTATTATTATTAATAATAATAATAATAACACTGGGGAAGAATTTTAAACAAATTTTTGTTGACTTCAATTTTTAAGCTTATTTACACTAAAATAGGTATGCTGATTCTGCAAGTGCAGTTAGTTAAGAGTCTAAACAACACTAAACAACCATTTGTAGAGCAAGCATATTTGGCATATTTCAAAGTTAAACTTGGTGATCAAGATAAGTCTTGGGCCCTTTATAAGGTGTGCAAACAGTGTCTGGAGGGTTTACAGATATGGACAAAGAAAACACTTTATAAGATGCCATTTGGTATACCTATGGTTTGGCGAGAGCCCAGGGATCATTTCAGTGACTGTTACTTTTGTATAGGTAAAACTTCAGGATATAACAAGAAAAATAAATGTAACATAGAATCCTAGTCTACCATCGGCTATACCCCCAGTAGCTCATTCAGATGACATCCCAGTGCTGGATTTTGTTACACTACCCTTTCTTGAAGAAAATGATTATGGTGATAAACTAGGTGACAACAATGATGAAGAGTTTGAAATTGAAGAAAACTCTGTAGGGGATTTGATCAGCATGGGTTGAGTGATTTGGCACTATCGAAGAAAGCTTCAGAACTCCTACTATCAAGACTGCATGAGAAAAACTTACCTGAAAAAGGAAAGAAGGTATCGTACTTTCGAACCAGAGAAATTGCAATTCTGCAGTACATTAGAACTGACAGTGGCTTTGTGTTTTGCCATAACAGACCTGGTTTAACCTCCCTAGCGTTCTAATTCTGTCATTTTTTGATGCAAAAAGTGATCCTTTTTTTTTTTGCATAGAAATTTTTGTTTATATTGAGTGTCATCAGCATACAGATGGTACTGTAAGCCAAAGGAGGATATGAGACTACCGAGAGAGGAGGTGTACAGAGAAAAGAGGACCGGTCCAAGGACTGACCCTTGGGGAAAACAAACAAGGAGGGGAGTGGGAGAGGAGGAACTACTATTGAAAGAAACTTGAAAGGAACAGTCAGACAGGTTGGTTGCAAACCAAGAGAGAGCGGAATCACTGATACCAATGGAGCACATGATTTGTATTAGAAGAGGGTGATAAACAGTGTCAAAAGCAAAGGAAAGATCAAGGAGAATGTTGCCTT
The DNA here is from genome assembly GCF_032062135.1 of Pyxicephalus adspersus. Taxonomy (NCBI): domain Eukaryota; kingdom Metazoa; phylum Chordata; class Amphibia; order Anura; family Pyxicephalidae; genus Pyxicephalus; species Pyxicephalus adspersus. The sequence goes on from NW_027317009.1 coordinate 11,551, forward strand.
GAGACAGCTTCTTATGCGGTCATTGGGCGCTTTGGTAGGGGCTATTTAGGTGGAATAGGAGGCTCGAAAGCCAAACTGGAGAAGGCCAAGGAGAGAGTTGGTGCTTAGGTAATCCGTGACTCTTTTTTAGACAAGACGCTCAAGAAGTTTGGAAACATATGGGGGGCCAGGATGGAGGAACAGGCACAGAGTAGATCAGAGGGTTTTGGGTCAAGTGGATGGGTAGTAACTGGAGTTGATCCAGAGTAACAGGGCTGAGGGAGACCAGTGATGATTTACAGGTGGAAGGGGTGGATATGGCTGAAGTGGCCAAAGACATCGTGTCGGATTTTGTCAGTTTTTTTTCTAAAGTAGGTGGCAATGTCTTGGGCAGAGAAGGTAGTTGTGGGGGGAGCAGGTGTGGGTTTTAGGAGGAAGTAAATTGTTGACAAGTGGCTGCATGGGTTTGAAGCTTGAGAGGAAATGACAGTGGAGAAATAATTTTGCTTGGTGAGTGAGATCAGTGTTAAAGTGTTGTAGTCTGGCTTTGCAGTCCATGATGTCATGAAGATTTCCTTCATTTGCGCTCAGCTGCATGAACAGTCTTTTGTAGATGTTTGGTGTGATTGTTATGCCAGGGTCGGGGTTTAGCAGGACAGAGATATCGGAACGTGGCAGGGGCAACTTTATCCAAAGCTAGAGAAATAGTGTGGTTAAAATGAGTGGCAGCTTTATGTGGAGATGTGATTTTAGAGAGGAAGGGGGTTAGGAACATTTGAGAATAGGCAGTTTGAGAAAAGGTTGTGGTCAAGGTTACAGACATCTCTCTGCCATTTACTAGGTCTGGGATGTGGCAAAGAGTTAGATAGGCAGGTGATAAGGTTGTGATCAGAAAGGGGAAATGGCAAGTTGTCAAGGAGGGTGATGTTGCAGAGTTTAGAAAATGCCAGGTCAAATGTGTGTCTGGTGATGTGTGTGGGGCTGTGTGAGTCCAAAAGAGGAGGTAATTGAGAGCACTTTGGCTGACGAAGGATGGTTGGGGTCGTCCACTGCAACATTAAAGTCATCGAGGATGAGGGTGGGCAGGTCACGGGAAAGAATGTGTGGGAGTCAAGAGGCAAAGTTATCCAAAAATTGTGATACTGGGCCGTGGGGAGGTAAATAACAGCAACAATGAGATATATGTGTGAAGTGCGAGCCTCCATAGGAGAGAGCAGCAGCAGAGGCAGAGTCTTAGTGGAAAGCCAAGTTTCAGTGAGAGCCAGGAGAGCTAAGAAGAAGGTTGTGAATAGAGTTTAATTTATTGCAAACAGATCTGGCATTCGGAAGACTGACAGAAAAAGAGTGTAAGAACTTATGGGTAGGGTGAATGTGAATGAAGTTAGGAGGAGGGAGTATCTTGCTGTATAGGGAAGAGAGAGGCTGTGGGGGGGG
>NW_027317009.1:13042-27121 GCF_032062135.1 Pyxicephalus adspersus
AATCAGTGCAGTCAGCTGTTTCACCATTTAGAAATTAAATTGTAAAGTAAACTACTGCTGGAACATCGACACTTGTTCCCAAATCCTGAGGCTGCCAAATTCAGGAAATTCTATATTGATAGCAAGCAACAGGATCTACTTACTATAACACTGACCTGCATGGTCATTTACTGTTAATTTCTATTTTCTGTAGGAAACTTTTCAAAATGTACAGAATTACAGGTTAACTTTATAATAGCTTGACATTAGGATTAGATTATCAATATTGAATTTCAAAATCATGATCATTAATGTAGGGTTTTAATATAGAGAAACCAGAAAAGGGCTCCAAACCAATCAAACCTATTTATCAAACCTTCTTCCTATTCTATTGTGTGGGAAGAATAACATTTTAGAAGTCCTTATTAATGTTGCACTACAAATTAAAGTGCAGGTCAAATCAACAGGATTGCTGTAATGTCTCCACTGCCTGCAGAATATACTGGATTAACCTAAATTTGTATTTGTCTTCAAAGGTAAATCAGATAAAGATTAGGTTATACTTGGTTCATACCACTAGATGGTCCTGTGTCCTTATGTAAAATGTGTAACAAACATTATTTATTATTGATATATTATTGCATTAAAGGGTTTATTATACACCTTTCATAAGGACAAGGCACCAGACACTTTTGGCCAACAATAATCCACAAAAGACCGTTTAAGCGTATGCAACTCATCATAACATCACAATGCAGAAGTACAAAACACTTTAACTTATACAGGGGGAAAAAACTAAGCCTGTGTTATTTCTAATTATTTTTTCCCCATTTAAATAAATGTTTTAAAAGTAACATGCCATTGAGATATATACATTAAATGTATTGGTACTTCTATTGATTACTGTTTTAAATGTTAGCAGTGAAATCCACATTTTGTATTCTAGGTTTATACTTGAGTAAAAAACTTGGTTCATTTGCAAGAATATGTGGTATCTACCTTTCTATTGCTCTACCTCAGTTCTGTTTAGCCATCAAATAAATAAATGAAAAAAATGTTTCAAGGCACGCAGGAATGTGTGACTTACTCTGTGTGACAGTGCTGGTGCTTGGAAAATGGCTTTGTGCTGCCACATAGGAGTAGAAACGGGTGTCCTTTTTAGGGATGAGTGAGGATGAATATTAAGTTCGATCTCGCTGTGAATTGGGCCTTTCTCGCATACTGAAAATGTAAGCAAGAAGGGCCTCCTGATTCGCCGAGAGGTCGAGCTCTCGCCGAACAGAAGGATTTCCAGGGCTGCATCATGCAGGTTAATTGACCTCTAGTGCCCCTGTTGTTGTTTAACAAGTATGTGTTAAAAGATTAACAGTGTATTGTATAGGCATAATTTCTTAGTCAGGGTTGTATGTAAGGGGGCTTTTTTTCCCAATGGCTAGCATTGTCAGAAGCATTATTCTACTGAATAAAAAACAAGTGTACTAAGAGTTGTCAGTATAGTAACTAAATCAGGGGTACCCTGAAAAGCTGAAAGTTATTCTAAGGGGTTCCCTTATGGTCAAGAAACAGTGGTATAGAATTACAAAATCTTTTCAGTTTTTTAAAAATACATAATTGTTATCTGGAATTAAAATGAACCTCAAGAAAAATACAGATCTTGGGTCTATTTCCTCCATATTTATCCTACCTTATTGCTAAAGCTGTCCTCGTTGTCTTCATACATTAATCATCCGAACTCACTTCAAAAACAATCGTGATATTGGTATTTGCCATTGATATTGATGCAAAAACCAACCCAAATGACCCAAACCCCTTTTATATTTGTTCCAAAGTTATAATTATTAGTTCAAATCCATAAATCTCCTCCTTTTCTTTGGTGTTAGACAATACCAATAATAATTGCCCAAAAATACCATCCTGATAGTCTAAGTTTCAACATTTTTGGAAAGATTTATTTTTTCCAGTGTTTACCATGAGCCTTCAGTGCTTATCATACCCATCTAACAACTCTTTGATGCATTTTTGAAAAGGCCAAACTAAAACATCCAAGAAACATATTACTTGGCACAAGTCTTGACTAAGACGTTCTTAGTGCTAAAACAGAGTTTCTGCTAAAAGCACCTAAATATTTTTCCTTAAAATGCATTTATTAACAAATGTAATAAAAATAATTACACATTACAGATAAAAGATGTGCAGCAGACAGCAAGATGACTGACAAGTTGCATGAAAAGTGCATGAAATGCATCAGATGTCTCCTTAGTGTTCTTGAATGCGCATTTTTCAGGTTATGAGAAGGCAAAAGTTGTTCAAAGTCAAGTAAAAGACTAATGCACCTGCACTTAGGGGGGTGATAGCATTCATTAAAGGATAGCTTTGGGAATGGTTAAGTTGTCATTTAAGAAAAAAAAAATTGCATATTAAGAGAGGTGGACTGGTAGAGTCATTGGATCAGGTGGGTTTCCATTGCATTGTACTGTGTGTGTATTGTATAACTGGGATTGGTAAGTAAAAGGTATACAACAAACATTTGCAAATTAATATTAGGGATGGCAAATAAAGATTGCATTTACACTCACCAGTCATCAATTCTATAAACCTTTTAGTTTAAGTCCTAAATGCACAGTGATTGTATTATTGATACACTATACTCAGTGTATCTACATGAAACACTGTGTGTTTCAAGGTTTTACAACACTTACATAAGAGCAATGCCAAAGTGAGAGTGAATACAATTTTTAGTTTCTAAATATTTACTCAACGGTTTTCTCACCTTCAAATAGGCTGATTGCTTAGAGAGACTTTTCTGGTATGGAAAGGACATTTTAAGGATATTTAGAATTATATCAATTGAAAATTCTCACTCAATTGAAAATTCATCTTTTTGAAAGCAGGTTATTTGCAAAGCCATAACAGCACTGGATATTGTATTTTTATAATACATTGTGTGTTATTTTCAGAACTTCATTATTCAGTTTGTTAAAACCACCCTAACAAATTAAAGATATGAATATAAGTAGACAGAGTAGACTGTAAGGAAGTAAGGATATAGAGCATAGACTAATCTATTAACAAAATCAGCAGCTATGAAATTGTCCAACTTGTTTGCCTAGTCTTGAATTATATGAAATATTGAAATAATAAAAAGTATCCCACAATGGCTTCCATAACACTGACCAGAAAAAAATGTCATATCTCGGGGGAAAACTAGGAGCACTTTTTATGTCAGTCCACATTAAAGTATCTTTAGAAAACCTACAGCTGGACGAGCTGGAGGTTTCTCCAATATATAACTGGGTGCCAATACTGATTCTCCTTAAATACAGTTTTGATGAGACAGCTAAAGAAGACTTCAACACAAACTTCTAATTCCCTGCTTTTATATGAGTTATTATAATGTACTTTAGACAATTATCATACATTAGTAAGGCTTAATCTACATAGACTGTTTAACCTGAGGCTTTTAAAGCCCATGATTGAAGTCCCCATGCATTCCAATGGCCTAAACTACACCAGGACGTTTCCTTCAGGCACGTTTTTGAGTGTTATCTTAAATGTTAAAATTTTTAAATTTGCCCGAATAAGAAAAAGATGAGTGGTAGACACAGGGGAAGGCGTGGAGTTGGGCGACCTGCCACATCTGGCAGGGGGCATACTCCCCGGGAGTCCATCACTGTAGGACAGCAGCAGCAGCAAACTGTTGAAAGCAGCACACAAGTGGTCAAACAGGTCCGAGATGTGTGCGGAGCACCAGTACGCAGATAGATGTATTGAGAGGGCGTACTACAATCATACAGCCACGTCATGTGGAGAGTATTGTGGACTGGGTCTCAGGGGCCTCAAGTGCAGCAAGGCTCTTCTTCAGCAGAAACCAGCACAGCCATGACAGGAGCAAAGACAGGAGTTAGCGTGGCTAGCTGTGCCTGTATCTCCTGATGATTCTCCCTTGTTGTTTGACGAACAGAATGAGGATCTGACGGTGAAAATTTCAGAGCAGGAGGCAGACTTTGAGACCCTTGGAGAGTGCGGTCAGCACCTGCTGGGCGAGGGTTCTGGATCAGTGGCTGCATGTGCAGGTGTTGGCTTAAATGAAAATGAGGATGATGATAACTGTGATATCACATGGGAACCATCGGTGCGTGTAAGGGCTAGCAGCAGTTCCGAAACAGACGTAGAGGAAAGGCAGCAACAACAGACTGGGGATGGAAGAGGCCACAAATCTGCCTCATGTGAGCCCAACCAACAAAAGAGTCATGGAACTCAATTCGCTTCTAGCCAAACTTTTGGGCTTGCAGCTACTGCTATACAGCATTGTGGACTCTGCTCCCTTTCGTGACCTGATGGCCTTTGCCGATTGGTGGTGGAATATACCAAGCAGGCATTACTTCACCCGCACAGCTGTACCCAGTTTACATACACCTACATAACCTCTCCCGGGCATTGGCATTCTTGGTGTCTAGCCAAATCCATGTCACCATGGACAGCTGGACAACCAGGCATGGAGTGGGATGCTACCTGTCCTTTGCCGCTCACTGGGTGGCCTTGCATAGCTCAGTGGGCGGTAGTCTGCAAGAGGCATTACAGCACCTTGTACCCCAACCTAGGGGTGTGGTGAGAAAGCATATACCACCCATGTCCTCTCCCTCCTCCTATTTCTTCCTTCCTTCCACCACCAACCCCTATCTTTTCGACACTCCTGAAAGGAGAAGGGAGACACTGTGGTTAAGTAGGCACGTCACTACGGCTCCCTCAAGCACACGCGTTGCCAGGCAGTGCTGAAACTGGTGTCCTTGGGTTAGAAAAGTCACACCGCCAGGGAACTCTTGTCTGATTTGCACAGAGAGGTTAAGGCTTGGCTGATGCCCTCCCCGCTTACAACAGGCAACATAGTGTGCGACAATAGGACCAACCTTGTGGCTGCGCTGCGCATGGGCCTCATAACACATGTGCCCTGCTTTGTGCACGTTCTGAGCCTGGTGGTGCAGAAGTTCCTCTGCACGTACCCAGGACTGCAGGACTTACTAAAACAGGCTTGCTCTATCTGCAGCCATGTACGCCAATCCCGTACTGCCGCTGCAGTGCATAGCAAGATCCAGCGACAACAGAGGCTACCACTGCATAGATTCATTTGTGACAATGTGATTAGATGGAACTCCACCCTGCACATGCTCCAGTGTCTCTGTGAGCAAAAGCTAGCCATCTGCCATTGCTTGGTCAGCGTGGTGCATGGAGGCATTAGGGCCCTTGATATACCACCACAACTGTACTATAAGGTACTGGCCCCCTATGAGCAAGCCACAAACGAGTCGGGAGCGGTCAGGCTGGAACAATGTCATACCCATCATCTTTCTGCTTGATAATACCCTGTGTGGCCTGATGGAAAGTGGTGATAGGAGAGGAGGGGTAGAAATGGTGGAGGAGGATGAAGGTGACATCACACTCCATAGCGCACAGCCAGCATCAGGAGGAGCAAGAAGGGACACTGGCCAGCATCAGGATTTTTAAGAGGGGTAGGAGGAGGAAAATGATTATAATGTTGATGATGAGGGAGACCATGTTCGGGCTGCTGTGATGAGGAGGAAGGTGTTTTGGCGCCTACTGAGGGACAGGAGGAGGATGAGCCAAGGGAACCCCTCTTTCATATGTGTGTCCACATGTTGCGATGCCTATGGAGGGACCCCCACATTTGCAGCATCAAAAACCGGGATTATTACTGGCTGGCCAGCCTTCTGGATCACTATAAGATCAAGATGTTGGAATCTTACAGATGAATCTGCTAACGCCTCTCATCCCGGGAGATTGGTCATATTAGCAATAAATCAAAATCTCTAGAAATGTATCTATTTTAACTGACCTCCATGAAGGATTTGACAAGTTCCCCTCTTCGTATCTGTAGGACATTGCCAACAATGGGCAGTGGTGTTGGTCCTGGTGGAAGGTTACGTCTCCGATACAAAGCATTCCATGATGAGAAGATGACACAGGAGATAATAAAGCCCAGGAGCAGGGTGCTTATCCATGTGATGTCCATCTTTTATGGGAACAGTATGTTCAAATCCACTAAAATAACAATTTAATTGGTAATTATTAATTGTTAAATGATGGTAAGAAATAACTGGTTAAGCAATTTTCTTTCTTGGCACAAATTGCCCCGATTGCATGCATAATAAAATGTTTATAATTACAAACATTAAGCAATTCATTGGCATGGTTTTAACATTTAGCTATAAAAAATGTTTCTCTACCTTTGCAAAGTATCACAAGCAAAGTCTATTGATACAGAAAAAAAAATAATTGTTTTAAGAGATAACCTAAAACTTTTCTTAAAAATACTATGGAGTTACTGTGCTATCAGTCTTTAACAGTTGAGGAATACAGCTCCAATGATGGTCATAAACTGAATAATCTCTCCCTGCTGTTGTTGGTTAGGGAGAGAGGGCAGCATTAATCAAGTAAAAAAGGAGCTGATTAGTAGGTGCATCCTAGTAAGCAGTTAGGAAATTGATATCTGGAAGATATTGATGATTAAGCTGGTCATACATCTACAGTATCAAATAGTAAAAAGTCAGCATGTAGATGTTTAGTTATCGATCCAGAGATGAGTGGTGCACTTTTAAACATGGAAATTGGAACTGGTTCTGCAGCAGAAAGTGTTTTTTCCACTCCGTGCAGAATTTCTGGGAAAGTCCCCCTGAAATTTGCCTATATACAATTCCACTGAAACTCATTCAGATTGATTCCCTCCCATGCATTATTTCTCCCTGATGTATTATAAATCAATGGAAATACATCCAAAGTTAATTTGTATCATCACATGTTTGTAAAGTACATTGAACTGCACTTTATAATGAATGTTTGTACACATTACACATAACAACACACCTTGATGAGCATCACCATATACTTGTGCTTGTGTCAGGCCAAGGTTGCAATCATTGAAAAGAGTGTGTGATTAACCTGTAGTGCCCCGGTGACCTCGGTGCGTGTGTACGGTGCGTAATTGAGTGTACTCTTGACAGATCCTAGAATATGGAACACTAAAAAATGTACCCTGGCAAAATAGGTTGAAGAACGCATTCCTAATATTAATAAGAGAAAGAAAAATCATTGCATCCAGAAACATATTACAAGCTATCACAGTTGAGATTTTAGGAAATTGAAATTTATTTCGATAATACAGGTGAAGGGAAAATGGAGAAGGACACCAGTTTTGTTTAGTTCTCACAGAACCCAAACCAAAAGTTTTCCAAGGTTGGACCCCAAATGTATTAAAAAAAATCACGCACGTATGTATTTCTAAATCCTTCCAAAGCAGTAATTCTGACAGTTTACAAAGGTTTTAACTCCTCTTAAGCTACAATGCACATAGCCACATCCCAATAGTTGAGCTGTATATGTCATTTGGTGAATTACCATATACCAGAACTTTTAAAACTGATTAAATTAACCTTTAAACCATATAATAAAAATATCAATATCACTTTATTTAGTATTGTACCATAAATTTAACCACAATAAACAGCTTTTTTAAGTATGAAAACATGAAGTTGCACCAATACAGAGCTCCTAGGAAACACCCAGATAAGGATGTTTCAAATTGATCTACGCGTTTCACACAATCTTAGTCCCCTTCCTCAGGAGGAGGTGCAGTACACATTTGTCAGTATATTGATTAATATACATTACATCAATTCTATAAGGTACATGATTAACTTACATATGTTGCATTGATTGTATTTGCATGTTAACAAATGCACATAAATAAGTGTGAATCCATTTGGATGTGTTGTATTGGAGTAGTCTCACAACTCTCTCTCTCTTTCTCTATTGACTGGCGGTTATTAGGGGTGGTATTTTTGACTGGGAGCTGGATGTTACTGGAGGTCACCGCTGGCTAGGAACTGGAGGTTTTGCTGTATGGAGCTGTTTATTTCTTAACATTCATCCTAAAGAACTTTACTATTTAATTACAGACAAATCATTTGCAGTTAAGCTAGGGTTTCCTAGTGCACCATATCTTAATTAATCTAAATAGATGTCTCTTATTACTGGAGCCCATTTGGGTCAAAAATACAAAAAAGTGTGAATCCATTTGAACGTGTTTTATTTGATTAGACCATTTAGGGGTCTCTTTATAAATCAGTGAATCTGACATTCACTAAAACTTTTCCTGTCTGAAATCATTTACCGCCATTAAAACACATGGACCTGGAAGATTTTCCCCCAAAGACAGATTCAATGCTTTTTAAAAAAAAAACATTGTGTCATTTTGGTGGACTAGCTATAAAAGAGTACAAAAATGAACTTCCTTGTATGGATTCGGAGAAATATGTTACTCTTCTCTAGTCCCAGTACTTTTCTGTAATGTTTCTTACTGTAATTTATGGAGTAGCTAGGGAATAGTTTTTTTCCATATTGAATTCTTAAACTGATTAATATTATTAATAATAAAAAACAGGATTTATATAGCGCCAACATGTTACGCAGGGCTGTACATTAGCTGATGCAACCTAGTAATTTATGAAAAACTGCCATTTTTAATTAATACCATGCTTGCATGATTTGTAAACTGTATTTTACACATTTTAGTAAAGTCACTAACAACCACAAACCAATGGAAATTTTCTCTTTTGACTGGCAGTTATTAGGGGTGGTATTGCTGACTGGGAGCTGGATGTTACTAAATATATATTCGACGTGCTTCGCCAGAAGGCTTTTTTAGGGGTTATAGGTAGAGAGTCAGAGCAATCAGTACACAAAATGACATGCAGAAATGGTATGAACTGGTGGTGGGAAGGAACAAAATGGGATATCCCTATCAAACCCGAGATGCAAGAAACAGTCGCCTGGGTTGTTTAACCCACGATATGCCAAAATGCTTCCAAGCGGACAAATTCAAAGGAAAAAACAACATGTCAGGTTCAAAAAGACAAATTCCTTAGGTCAAACCAGCCCTAAGAACTTTTTCAGGAATGAGTGACCCTGGATCCCTGCCTCACACCAAAGGCCTTTATCAATAAGATTTGTTTTTGTTTTTTTATACTTTACACATACCTAAAACTTATTTGTAAATTTTTCTTAGAGTAAGGAAGGAATATTATATGCCTGTTTATCACTTGTTTTCTTTGTATTATCAAAGGTAAGAAAAATAAAAGCATGCCTAAAAATTTTATAAGACATCATAGTTATTCTACAGGTAAAGGAAAATGGTGAGGGTGAAACCCTTTACAGTTAATAAAAGAGAAAGGGAGTGTTTTTCGGAACCCAGCACACATGTTTAATTGTTATTTGTCAATTTTGCTTGTTTAATTTTTATTGTGTCTTGTGGGGATTTTCCATCACTTTCTGTCACTTCATGAATCAGGAAAAAATTAGGTAAATCTCTTCTGTCAAGCTTGGGGAGACAGGGTCACTAGGGGGCACTACAACTTGCACAAAAAGAGTTTAAGCCCTGAGAAGGGCTAAGACACAGAATCTAAGCAGTACCCAGACCTTCTCCAGAGCCTCTAGTGGTAAGGATGTAGCACTGCTGGTTACAGCTAGGTTGCAGTACTTGGGCACACCAAGGTGGGCAGGAAGACACCAAATCACTAAGCTGGAGAATTGTCAAGGCAAGCAAGAGAGGTCTGGTCACAAGCCAGGGGTCAAATACCAAGGATCCAGGAAATAAACGCCAGTGACACAGGGGCCACTGCAGACACAGGGAACACAGGAGACGCTGGAAGCAACAGGAGGCACAGGTGATGCAGGGATATCCACAGACAGAGAGGAACACTGGAACAGCACAAGGAAATAGACTGGAAACAACAGACTGGGCAACAAGGGGTTAATACGGGAACTGGATAGAGGAAACACTGAACTAACCAACAGGAAGTGCTTAGCAGAGCTAAGGGGCTCAGCTGTAGTGGAGACACATTTCATGAACACTGAGTGCTGTGTCTGAGTTAGTTAAATAGCCAGGGATGATTAAGTCGCTCTTTCCTGACAGGCGGGATGGGCGAAACTGATAAAGCTTGGGAGTGTAGGCACTCCCGAGTCAGTGTGGATCCTGTAATCGCATCCATAGTGTGACCCTTAGGGGTAACTCATCAAGCCCATATCAGTCATCTTCACAGGGGATTTGGAGATTTTATAGAGCAAATCCTTAATGGATGGCTAATATTTCCTGTTAGTAATCATTTTAAAATGTATGTCTGGTAGCATTATGCTAAACTCTTTAGCAATTAAAAATATGCTCCATCTTTTCAGATTTTGAGTTGGCTACCCTACTGTATAATAATTTATTGATATATTTTCCTTTAGTGTCTGCTTACAACTATTAAAAGAATAATTCACTTGAAGAGCATGGTTGAAGATGGTATAGAATTTATGAATCTAATGAAGTGGACTGGATTCCAAGAAGCACGTTATTGTCAATTTTGAAAAATACGAGATTACTAATATAATTGTGAACAATGGATTCCAGTTTGCATATTATACTTTATTGAAAAATTCATTCCCATTGGAAATGTTTGTTTTGTTCAAATATGCGTTTATTAGGAATTTTTAAGGTCTTTTATATAAAAACACAGAAACATAACAACTCAGAAATCATACAAAGTTGCAAGGAAACATTAGAGAGGGTTTATATATATTATAACGGATACTTGGGGTATATCCGCATTGCTGACCAAGAAGGAAGCATACCATTTTAAGGTTACCACAGATTATTATTCTTTAATTCTTGACCCCTTTTAAACCTTCTGGGAGCGGTAACCTCAAGTATGACTTGAGGTAGAAAAAAAGATGCTAAAAGCGGTAACCCCGAGTCACACTCAGGGTAGATAAACCTATAGGAAGCAATAGTAAATCGCTACTTACCAGATACGCCGGTGTCCCGCGTTGTCCTTCTCTGCGATGTCCGTCTTACTTCTTCCTCCGGCCGGCTTCCTCTGCACTGTATGAGTCACTGGGGAGTTCCCGATGGCGTCGGTGTTTGGGAAATTCAAATCCATTTGTATTGCACTCGATACAAAATAACTGTATTGAATGCAGTACAGTGGATTTAAATGTGTAAAAGCAGTACATTGTCTTTCACAAACATTTTTTTATAGTGTATTATATAAGTATGAGTATATTTTTTTAATTTTTTTGTAATTTATTTATTTTATTATTTTGACATGATTTTGTGTTTCAAACTTTTTTACTCATACTATTATATTATACTGTAAAACAAATTTTCGTGAAAAACAATGTACCGCTTTTAAACATATAAAACTGGACAGAAATGAACCGCTCAGGAGAAAAATCCTTTTGTAGCTTTGGTGACCTCTGGTACTTGAGACCTTCTTGGCATTACCCTGATGATGCCTGACTGATTTTTTCCTTCTCTTTCTTCTCTGCGTCCTTCCCTGAGGTCCCCCTCTTTTTCACCCACACTGGAATTCCTACCCTTTTTTTTACCTTTTCCTTCTCTTCATGTAGTCTTTTTCCCTTTCTTTTTATCATTGTTAAAATATATGACATGTTGTGTAGCCCATGTCCCAGCCAATTAGCTTGTTCAACACACTCGATAAGGCAGATCATGCCAGAATATTACAGTTAGATTGTCTATGTTTTCCCCTGCAATTGTTTTCCCCTGCAACCCTCATCTGATATTGTATATGGTACGTCTCCCAATCTGCCAAATCTCAGCACTGTGTTTGCAATTGTTTTCCCCTGCAACCCTCATCTGATATTGTATATGGTACGTCTCCCATTGTAGATGAATTTATTGCACCATCTTTAATCTCCTCATAGATTTATCTGTTCATTTAAGAAGAGTTGATCTAAATTTATATGCAGATAGAGGCATTGGGAATGTTGGAAGAACTCCTTAAAGGTTACTTTCAGGCATTTTCATAAATGTTGGTTTCTAAAGAAACTTCAGTTAGTTATCTATCTTCTATCAACGTTTATCAGGACTAGGGATGAGAGAGCGAAATTTGTCATTTCGATTTTGCAACAAATCAGTCCTTTCTCACTTACAGTACATGTAAGCAAGAACGGCCTTTTGATTGGCCACTAGGTCATGTTCTCGCTGAATTGAGAGTTCATCTTAGTTCGCCTGCAGTCACAGCTGATTGGAGACACCCATGTGCCTCCATTCAGCTGTGACCGCAGGTTCCCACGGTTATTGGGCTGTACTTTTCAATGATAAGTACAGCCCAGTGACCATGGGAACTGAACTCAGATGAACTCTCAAAGGAGTATCCCCATTAAGAGTTCATCTGAGTTCCCCTGCACTTTTTTTTTAGAAATAACTTTTTTGCAATGGTCACTTTAAGATCTATTTTTTTACATATAGCATATTTATTTTTCTCTTCTGCACCAACCAATTTATTACTGTAATATTTTTGCTTTCAGGAAAGAGGCAATTCTAATTTTAATACAAACAATATGATAAAGGCAATACTTACCTTGTTCTTTGGTGGAACGGAGACAGTTAGCAGCACCCTAAGACATGGATTTCTCCTGCTGATGCGATATCCGGAAATACAAGGTAAATATTGATGAACGCTTAGCAGTGAAACATTTTTAAACTAAATATCGAGGTTCATTACCTTGGCAACAAATCAGACTTTAGTGTTCATTAATCTAGAGTAGGTGGAGCAGAAGAAATAAAACTCTGTTTTTTTCTTCATCATTTCTATTTATGATAAAATTTTACTCAAGAGAAAGTAATTGAAGAAATAGATCAGGTGATTGGACAAAATCGCATCCCAAAAATTGAAGACCGGATCAAAATGCCGTATACGGATGCCGTAATTCATGAGATCCAGAGATTCAGTGATATCCTCCCAATTAATGTTGTGCACATGGTGAAAAAGGATGTATTCTTCAAGGGATATACCATTCCTAAGGTAGGTAACTTCTCATTGTGAAAAAATATTTCTGTGGAATTTGATGTAGTGAATTCCAGCATAAACACATTTCCAAACACTAGAATTGTTTTAAGAAAGTTGAATAACTTTTGATCTAAATAAAACAAAACATTAGAGTGCTTGTTTTATATTTTACTAATCTGTATTTTATATGACTTTTTTCTACTTAATCAGCGTACAATCCAAACAGTTGTTCAAATATTGTTTTACATTATAGAATGCAATAAATCATTTTCATAGTTACTCATAAATCTTTTGTATGTCCCTAGGGTACAGACGTCTACCCATTACTATGTTCTGTTCATCACGACCCCAAGAAGTATTCTACACCCAATTCATTTAACCCCAATCATTTCCTGGACAGCAATGGCTGTTTTAAAAAGAGTGAAGCATTTATGCCATTCTCTGCAGGTACATTTACATTTTTACCAAGTGCTGATAAAAATGGCAGACATCACAGTCTTTGAGGACATGCCACAAATAAATTGATAGAAATAAGATATTATACTGTTCACATAGTTACATAGTAGATCAGGTTGAAAAAAGACATAAGTCCATCAAGTTTAACCACTAGGGAAATAAAAATATCCCAGATATAAAACCCAATAAGACATAGTTGGTCCAGAGGAAGACAAAAAAAACCCTGGTACAATTTGCTTGAATAGGGGAAAAAAACTCCTTCCTGATTCCATGAGGCAGTTGGATGTTCCCTGGATCAACAGTCACTGTTATTTTTACTTTAATGCCTTAATACCCAGTTACACTCTATGCTTCTAGGAAAACATCCAGCTTCTTCTTAAAGCAATCTATAGAACTTTCTGAAACTACTTCATGAAGAAGCTGATTCCACATTTTCACAGACCTTACAGTAAAGAATCCCTTTCTTATCCAGGGCTTAAACTTTTTTTCCTCTAGATGCAAAGAGTGCCCTCTTGTTCTTTGTAATGATCTCAGAGTGAAAATTTGGGAGGAGAGTTCTCATTATAGACCATTTATATATCTATATAGGGTGATCATATCCCCCTTTCACCCCCTAGTGGTAATCCTGAGTGTGACTCGGTGTAGAATTTACCTGCAAAAAGTGAAAATCCTGAGTTACACTAGGGGTCTCTTTAACCTAAGGGGGGCATCCCCCATTGTCCTGCTGGTCCCCGCAGGTCCTGGGGACATGTCCTGCTCCTCTGATCTCCAGCCGTGAAGT
>NW_027317009.1:28057-51536 GCF_032062135.1 Pyxicephalus adspersus
TTAATCCCAAACTCTATATCATATATAAAGATATTAAACAGTAAAGATCCCAACACTGAACCCTGGGGTACACCACTAATAACCTTAGACCATTCAGAGTATGAATCATTAATTACAACTCTCTGGATGCGATCTTTAAACCTGTTTTCTATCCATTTACAAATTGACTTTTCTAAACCTATTGACCCTAATTTGCATATTAACCATCTATGGAGTACAGTGTCAAATGCTTTAGCAATGTCCAAGTACACTATAATAACTGCTACTCCACTTCCCATTTCTGTTCTTTTCTTTGTGTGTTCTTTGAGGACAATATTCCCTCCCAGTCTAAGTCACACAGAGCCAGCCCTAATAATGGAATAATTGCTCACTTAAAACCATATTATGATCACTGCTACTAAGATTCCCTTTTATATATACATTTGTTGAAAGCTCTGCATTGTTAGAAAGAACTAGGTCCAGCAGAGTATAACTTCTGTTTGGGGATTCTATAAACTGTACCATAAAATTATCTTATATTAAATTTATAAATTTCCTCCCTTTTGCTGTTCGCATAATGTACTGCCATTATTCCAGTCAATGTCAGGGTATTTAAAGTATCCCATGATTGAAATATTACCAGCTTTTGCTGCTTTTTCTATCTGTGCTAGTAGTTAATTTTTTATTTCTTCCTTAGCACTGGGGGGCCTATAAGTGACTCCAGTATTTAATTGTATATTATGCATCTGTTAAGACGATCCCCTATTGTTCCCAGATAAATTTTCCCTCTTTCTGATCACTTCTGTATACATCGCTGGAAAAGTACGTAACACACGCAACTTAATGTGTGGTTAAATCACTCTCAAAACTTTATTGTTTGCACACAGTTTATATAACAGTTCAAAGGCAAGATCAGTACATGATCACATGACTACAGACAACTAGCAGACATGACATATGTCCTTGTGGTTCTCTAAGAACAAGATATTTTTGTCAAAGTAACAGATATATGGCCGTAGGGAGGAAAGGAAGAGTTTCAAGGCAAAAAGGGGGGAAATGGACACTAGTTTACTGATAAGAAGAGAACAACTAGTTTCAACATAATTCAATCATCTACAAAACATAACAAAAGTACAAAAATACTTAACTACACGAATCAGCTACTTACAGCATCCCCACGTTCAATTCCAGGAGAATTGTCTTTTTGAAAGGGTTATTTCAGTTAGGGAATGTTGTAAGCTACTGCAATGATTAGGAAATGTGTTCAGTACTTAATACAAGCCCTACTTTCCTCAATGGGATATGCAGGCAATCTGAATATGACTCTTCTCATTTACTGTTATCTATGGTCTAATTAAGAACTAAAATCTTGGAGAAGTTGGCCTAGGAAAGTAAACCCTCTCTGTCAAGGAATTTTTCTTTTAGCTTAGTGAATAATGTGAATCTTTGATTACTTAAACCAACTAAGCATGTGCAAGCAAAAATCCTGTTTGATGACATTTTTTCATCACAAACAGTATAACAAATATTTTCTTTATAACATGTCCTGACCTGTACAATTTTTGGGATTAGTTATCCAGTAATATTTTATTTTTAAAAGCACCACTGTAACTTTTTTTTTCCTCAGGGAAGAGAGTTTGTGTTGGAGAAGGTCTGGCCCGTATGGAGCTGTTTCTTTACTTTACAACTATCCTACAGAACTTCAAATTAACTTCCAAGACTAAATTTGTAGATGAAGACATCCAACCCAGATTGACTGGATTCGCCAATGTTCCCAAAGTTTATGAGATGTCTTTTATCCCTCGAGCACTGTAGATTTTTACCTACCTCATATGAACAAACTTCTGTTCCTATAAAGAGAGGGGGAGGTAGGAACTCTCTATAATTTATAGGTACAGGTTTCTTACTTTGCTTTATTCTGCTGCTGCAAAAAATGGCAATATTTTAGAAGGGAGAGGCTCAATGTGAAATGCTAGGCAACAATGCTGACTAAAAATTCTGCTTTTCTATTGCATCCCTTTGGTTTGAAAGAAAATGATGGATTTTTTTCCGTTTTCTCTTTAAATATTTACAATATAAAAGCTTCACATGATTGACTATACTGCGTTGTATGTGCTTCACTTAACCTGAATAAATATGAAAAATTAAAACAATGTAGTTTTTCTGAGGGCATTAAGGGAGCCCTTCAGAATTTTTTTTCACCATCAAATTGAACACATGTGCAAAGCAGAGAACATGTGTGAGTTTGCTAAGGCACAATGCAACCACAATATTGGTCTCATTGTCAGCAACCACAATATTGGTCTCATTGTCAGCAACCACAGTGCCAAATTTTGAGGAAGTAGGGGGAGAGCCAATGCAAAATTTGTCTTTGCATGGTAAAAAATAAACTTGTCTGCAGTATGATTTACCTAATCCAGATTGCGTAGATGACTGATTGCATGGCAGTGCCTCAGCTTACTCATACTATATTGAGAAATGGAAAAGCTTTGCCATGTTTCTGTCAGTAGAGATAAAAAGTAAGGAAGGGGAAGGAAAAGAAGTAAAAAAAGAAAAGTTAATTGTTCAGCCCACACACCTGGGTGATGAGAGATCCCACCATTTGGAGATGTGAGGAGTTGTGAAGGATATGCACTGGCACTTCTCTGGGTATCTGCCATTGCATGGACTTGTATACACCATAAAAAATTCAGGAAGTGGCTAATTATTTATGGACAACTTTATTTGGAAAGATAATGGTAGCTTGATATCTTCTAACATGGCTGAGCATACTCTAACATACTATAAGTTTCTTAAATGCCACTAAAGCATACCTAAACTCAGAAATTTCACTATACATAAAAGAGTAGACAACCTTTTTATGTTAAGTAAAAATTCATTTAAAAAAAAAAAAAAAAGGTGTAGCACAGCCCCCTAATTCTTGACTGCCTTGGTGCAAAGCATCCAGGGATACCTACTTCAGGCATCCCAGGGGGCTCTTGGGTCCACTTTCTGCACATGCCCGAGATGAGTAGGAGCCTTTTCATGGGGAAAAGAATTTGCTGATCTCACAGATGCGCAGTGAGATCAGTAGGTTTTTTTTTCTATCCTACGTCACCCAATCTCGCGCCTTGTTTACGTGATGTAGGATAAGGAACCCAAAATAAGAGAGGAGATGGTGGCGCCCGATGCGCCGGCCCATGGAAGGATGCCGGGACTACATGGGACCCGAAAGAAGAGACCTTCAGATAGATCAGACTGCCCTTCGGGATTGAAGGTCAGTGGATTTTTTTTGTTTTAGGCACTTTTAGGTTTAGACAAAACCACATAAATATATTTTCTAATATTTTGTATTGGATTGGATACAGGACTTTGTATTCAATCCAATACAAAATGAGATCAAAATTCAAACTCTCATTTTGTATTGGATTGAATACAAACTCCTTCTACTTCCATCAACACAATGATACTGCCACAAGCAGTTCCAGAACCAGGACAGTGAAAAACAATTGTGCCACTAGAAACCAACTAGTGCAAGTGCCAAAGCTGGCTGATAGGAATCTGTCTCTATCTTGTGGAAAATGCACAATGGTACCTGCTTCTGATGTAGTAGTGCTTGTGCTCTCCCTCTTACGAATAATTGTTTGGTGAATTCTGGATCTAGACCCAAGAGGTTTAGTCCAGGTCAAAGATCCACTAGTGGGAGGTCTCTTGAGGGGTCTATTTACATTGCCATTCTTGTTTTGACCAGGTAATGACAAACTAGCACTAACAAATGATGTTAATGGACACATTTACACTCACAATATGGTAAAACAGGCACATTTCTTAAGCAACAATGTTAAAAAATGTCTGTATATACCTGGGAATATTTGTTTTGATTTTACTCGGGTAATTATCCCTTTTTATGAAAACAGGTCAAAAGTGGAATAAAATTGGGGGTTTATACCTCAAAATAAGGTTAGAAAGCCAAACCTCTTGGGCATGCACAGAAAGGTTTTCAAGAAATGTAAATACAAAAAGAGTGGCATTCCCATGCATGTACAATAAGATCAGCACTTTTTTTTAGCAGCCTGCAGCCTCTTGGGATAAATAACTTATGTGTCCCAAGAGGCTGCGGGTTTCCCATTCAGTCTTCACTGATGCAGTGGTGAAGATGGAAAGGAGTTGTCATTCCTTTCAAATAAAAAAAAAATATATGAACACAAAAAAAGAGAAATTTCTCTCTAAAAACACAAGATTTTTGTTAAAAAATTTTAAATAAACTTCATAACATATCAACAAAAAACAACATCAAAATACAAAAAGCATAAATATTGATGTAACATTGTACAACCATAAGTTGCCAAGATAGTAAGTATTAAATATCCAAGTGCATTCCCATGGCTCCCAATATGTTGACAGATGCACAAGTGTTGAAGAAGACACTTCTTTAATGATAGTCTCCAGGGGAGCCTTAAAGCAAATATTCTCAATGTGTTTCACAGCTCAAATGCTGCTTTATCAAGAGAAGAAGTAAGGCAGATCAACATCTAAAACACAATGTATATGTATTCCTTACCTTTTCAGTGTTTAGATGTTGACATGACTCATGGTTCCAATGCCCATATTCCTTGTAGGCGGATTGAAGGGGCATCACTGTTAAGGTCCAACCAGGTATTAAATAGTGACATGTTTCATGGAAGAAGACTACTTCATCAGACTTGGTGACACTCCAAGATATCAGCCAAATGGTTCAGATGTATGCACTGGAATGGAACAGCACTGGAGATCCCAGACCACTAGGGGCCAAAGATATGAGTCAAGAGCACTCATTGAAGAGATATTGGCTTAGCCAAGGTGTACAGAGTGAATATGGGATGAATGTGTATAGCATGGAAAGATACAAGTCCCTCCTGAAGCGAATATGAAGAGCATATAAAGTGGGGAAAGTACAGGAGTCCGCCTAGAAGTCACTGGTATGGCAGAGAGCTCCAGGAAATAAACCATAAGCGCACCATGGCACATAAATTCCAGGCAGATATAAAGGACAAATAATGCAGAAATAGTGCAACAAATCATGGAAGCACTGATACTTGGGATGGGTGTACCACAAGAGGCTGAAATGTCTTTTTTAGTGCTAACATTTGGGTTAATGAACTCATATTGCAATTTTTTTTTTTTACTGAACTTGCTCATATTACAAAACGCCTGAACTCTGTGAAGAAACAATTCTGGTCTCCACCTTTGTTTACTGTGTATTCAGTCTCATAATCACCTTTGTACCAATATATATTAGCAGGGATATCTAGTGATTCAGCTCTCCTTCTAGTCATGTGTGTGTCTAACATTATCTGCTCAATAGATTATGGAGATTTTGTTTAAATACAATAAGAATGATTTTTGGAGACTCCTCACCAAGTGTTGTAATGCAATGGTGTGGATGGTATTTTGGAGGAGGGGGTATTCCTTGGTAGGGTATATTTGCATGCAGGCTATAAAGTAATGGCCTTTTTTAATATCAAACTACTGTGAGTGAAAGAATGGAAATTCACTGAATGAAAGGTATAGGTTATGGACATTAGAAAGTGTTAGATGATGCCAGACATCCTCTGGCCAGTAATTGGAAGCTGGAGCCCTGGAGGAGCTAATTGACGGAGGGCCTACATGACTAAGGGGAGGAATAGTCACAAAGCAAATAAAAGTGCGAGATAGGGTAAGAAATAAGAGGTCCTATCTGAAGATGGCTGGTTGACTGGCAAGAGCCACTGGGCATGGTTGGAGTGGGGAGAGCCAAAAATAACATTCTGCACAGGTTGGCTAGAGAGTGAAGCTGTCCTGCCCACTTGTCCTTGTGTTTTTTTTTTAAAAAGGATAGCAGATTTTTCTTGTACACAGCAACATGGCAGTTTTTTGGGGTTCTTTGGATTCTCTTTAAGGTTTACTGACAATACCAGACTTGCCAGGTGGCTCTTTTCCAGTTAGTGTTGTTGGTTCTACCTGGTGCTCGGTCTCTTGGTGGACATTTATATACAAATTTCATCCTTAAGCCGATAGGGGTGCTGCTAGGGACAGGAGTGGAGTTTGGTTGTGTTTTGATTAGTGGATAAATGTTTTCAATAAAAATATTTCAATATCAATTTCCTTGTTGTTTATTTAAATGTTTTGTTTAACCCTCCTGGCGTACTAATTCTGTCCATATTTCCACATAAAAAAATTGTTACTTTTTTGTATGAAATTTTATTTTATATTGTAGGCCTATAATTCTTAGGTATAACTCACCGAAATAAGTACAATATTTAATAAATTTAGTTATAAACTTTAAATAATATCTCTCTCTCTCTCTCTCTCTCTCTCTCTCTCTCTATATATATATATATATATATATATATATATATAATTATATATTATATAAAGATTTCTTTGTATTAGACTCAATACAGGCGTTTTGTATTGAATTCGATACAAAATGATTTGAATTTCCCGCCGCACCTACGCATGTACTGACGTCATCAGGAAACCCCCGGAGATTGTTTCTGCACACGCTGGGAGAAGATCGAAGAAAGAAGACGTGTCTGGAGGAGCTACAGGGTCCAGCAGGACACCAGGGTACGACATTGGAACAAAGTAAGTGTTTTTTTAATGTTTTAAGTGACCCGGAGTCACACTCAGGATTACCGCTAGGGAGTTAATAAATAGCGACTGTGGCCAATTCATATCCAATACCAATGTGTCTTTATTGTGAAAGTCCCAGTCATGAACACTGCAAGAAGCTCCCAGTGTGCATTAAAATAAAAGTAATCAATTTCAGTACGTGAGAGGAGGCTATAGAGCTGTTCAGAATTAAAGATAAGGCTCAGATTAGGGAGTTGAAAACATTTATTCAATAAATCAGTAACAAAAGTACCAATGAAGTGAAAATTTACTTCAATAGTCCAAGCATGTGAAATTCAAACTCCCATTATTTAATCTGCACATGAATTAGGCGAGTGAACACAACTTCAATGTAAAAAGTGAAAATTCTCAAGTCCTTTATTAAATCAACCCTATAGACTGAATTTGCAAACCTGGTTTTCTCTTTTTCAGTTTTAATTTTTTTTTCTTTTTGTGGCTAGTATTTTACTATCCAAAAGCTCACCAGGGAATGAATGATAGATGATTGAATGTTAGAATCGCTGCTTTGGTAATAGATCCCATTGATTAAGGGTAAAGATAAAACAAAATGCTTTGATTTCCACTTCAAATCATGATTGCCTACAAGACCTGGTTCATCTATACATATAAGTAGCCTGCCCTGACCTGTTGATATTACAAAACAATGAATTTACTGGCTTTTCAATTTAATGATGCATACTCTCTCTAAAGCTGGCACCAAAGAAGTCTGTATGCAATATATATATATATATATATATATGAAGCTTACACTCCTGAACAGCCCTTTTCACTCTCAGATCTATACTGCTTAAAAGGTTAATCATTCTGTACTTGGATTTTTTTACCTTGGAGACCAACAGAATGCTGTATATGAAAAAATATAGATTATATTGATGTCCAAATCCTTTTATGTCATGTCTGGTTGACATGTTGCCATTTAATACCAAGCCCTTTACAAAGTTAGTAGTCATGCCACTAACAAGGGGGCTCACCAATTATCATATGTCAACACATACTAAGGCCAATTTTGAAGGGAAGCCAAATAACCTAACTGCATGTTTTTGGGGTAAGGAGTGCCTTGGGGAAACCCATGTAAGTACAAGGAGAACATACAAAGTCCTAGCAGATGGTGTCCTGGCCAAGAATCAAACCTAGGACTTAGCTCTGCAAAGGTAAGGTTGCTAGCCACTGAGCCACACAATTGTCCTGCTCTTTTTTTCTCCTGCCTAACATGCTTGTATATCTGTATAAATGTCATGTTCGTTTGAAGGTTTTTGTGGTTGTTTAGGGCTCATTAATGAATATTTCTTTCAATTATTCTTGTGGAACGATTTAGGTAAGAGGGCCATGAAGGGATTGGTTAGGCATGTGAGGTTGGATTTTTTGCGTTTGAAGTTAGAATTCCCTGGGACGGTTTTTATTTGGTCAGACATGGTGGCGAGGTCAGTCTGGAGGGGGGCGAGGTCTGTTGTTGGTATTGCGTATACACGCAATCGGTGTGGAGTTTTCATTTTAGGTACAGGATTATTAAAGGGGGTGGGGCTGTCAAGTGGGGGAGTGTGAGTTGGTAAGTGCGGGTTTGGGGGGAAGAGAGTTGGAAGGCAAGGTACGAGGTACCCTAGTCAAGCAGAACCAAACTAAAAAAAACAACAACTTACCTTTATTCCTGCAGATCTATCGATGGTGCTGGGCCTTTCCCTAAAAGGGCAGTGCTGCACCCTTTTTTTTTAAAAGGATATTGCACTTAAAAAAAATACTTTTTATGTAAAGTGAAAATGTTGAATTTGGATCCGGTTTACCATTCATACATCCCTTTAGGATCCAGGTGGATGATTAAATATTAGACAAAGAAATATTAGTTATTCTGCCATTAGTCCTTTTGATGCTGTTTTTCTCACTCTGTACACCTAGTTTTAGAGGCTATTGTGATGTTCTGTAAGAAGCTTGGTAAGAAAATGAACTGCTCCACATGGCTAGTCCTTCCCAAGGCACACTTGCCTAAAGAAGACCTATTAGCACAATCTTTACTTTAAATGAAAGGGTTAATAACCCTTCTATGTCTACCCACTTATGTAAAGTGAAAATTCTGAGTAGATGTACGCTTTAAGGACTTGTCATCAGTATAGGTAAGGTTTTTGGTTTTTTTTAGATAATACCAATGCACATGAAACAGACAAGTTAAAAATCACATCTGAAATGAACAAGATGCCTAGGTCTAAACTAAACTTTTTTTAAGAATGTACATGAAACAAATGCATGGAAATCATATACATAAATCAATACACAGCACACAAGGAATAACACTACACCGATGCTCATAATAGTATACCCGTACAAAGGATAAATTTAAGTTGCACATAAAGTATGAGGTATAAAAACTGGAATGCACCCTCCCATACCTGTCTATAATGGTAGGCATTACAGCATATAAGACAAAGTCATAAAATGTCCTCACATTGTTTATTGATAAACACAATTAAAAAGTTAAAGCTTACTGAGGTAGTAAGGGAAAATAAAAAGCACTGCAACAGAATTACCAAATATAGCAAAGCACACCCCCACAAAAGAAGTCAAAAAGGTCAAACACAAAGGGGTAGGTTCAAATACCTCTAGTAGAAGAGTTTCCCCAGCCCAGTCCCACAATTTCTGGACAACTTTGCCTCCTAGCTCCCACATATTCTTTTCCATGACCTGCCCACCCTCATCCTTAGTGACTTTAATGTTGCAATGGATGACCCCAACCATCCTTCCTCAGCCAAACTGCTCTCCATCACCTCCTCCTTTGGACTCACACAGAACACCAACGGCCCCACACATATTGCTGGACACGCTTTAGACCTGTTTTTTTCCAAACCCTGCAACCTCTCCCACCTTGACAATTCACCATTTCCCCTTTCAAAAGACTGTTCGTGCCGAGCGCCAGTGGAGGAAATCTGGCCTCATTGCTGACTTCATGGACTACAAAGCAAAATTACTTTTCCACTTAGTATTTCCTCTTAAGCTTCCAACCCACACAGCCTCTTCTCAACAAGTAACTCACTCCTAAACCCCCCACCTGCTCCCCCCACAACAACCTTCACTGCCCAAGACACTGCCACCTACTTTAGAGATAAGATTGACAAAATCAGACACGATGTCTCTCCTCACCGGGCCACTCCAAACATATCCACCCCTTCAATGTGTAAATCATCACTGGCCTCCTTCAGCCCCGTTACCGTGGAGTAAGTCTCCTCTCTTTTCTCATCATCCCCATCTACTACCTGTCTGCTTAACCCAATACCCTCTGATCTACTCTGTGCCCATTCCTCCACCCTGGCCCCCGCCTTAACCGAACTATTCAACCTCTCCCTTTCTACTGGTATCTATCCTTCCGCTTTCAAACATGCCATAAATCTCCCTAGCCTAAAGAAACCCTCACTAGACCCCTTCTTACCTTCGAGCTACCGTCCTATCTCCCTTCTCCCACTTGTTTCCAAACTCCTTGAGCGCCTTGTTTTCAAAAGACTCACAGATTATCTGAGCACCAACTCTCTGCCTGACCCTCTCCAATCTTGCTTCCGAGCTTCCCTTTCCACCGAAACAGCCCTTACTAAAGTGCCAATGACTTTATCAGAGCTAAGTCTCAATGTCATTTTTCACTCCTCCTTCTCCTTGATACTTCTACTGCGTTTGACACTGTTGACCACCCCCTCCTAATCCAAATCTTGTGCTCCGCTGGTATCACTGACACTGCTCTCTCTTGGTTTGCTCCCTATCTGTCTGACTGCTACTTTCAAGTTTCTTTCAATGGTAATTCCTCCTCTGCCACTTTCCTCCCTGTTGGTGTTCCCCAAGGGTCAGTCCTTAGGTTCTCTTTTCTCTGTACCCCTCCTCTCTCGGTAGTCTCATCTCCTCCTTTGGCTTACTGTACTCTCTGTATGCTGATGACACTCAAATCTATCTGTCCACTGCTGACTTGTCTCCCCCAGTCCAGGATAAGGTCTCATGCTGTCTGTCAGCAATTAGGGATGAGCGAGAATTCTTTTGGCATTCTCGCAAAAATTTCCCTTAACTTCAAATGGTTGCACGAAATTTATATATATATATATATATATATATATATATATAAAAATATATATATATAGTTTATGACTAACAGTTTGCCTTGCCTGCTGTTAGCTTGCTATTGTTGAAAATAATATTTATTGACTATAGTAAAGAAATGAGAGACTTAAATGCCTTTGACTTCTTTGCATCTGCTTTTTCTAAGAAATAATACTAATATCTATCTTTCTGTATATCAGTTCATGCTATATGTCTCAAAATCCCCTGAGGAAGCCTAAAAGGGAACATGTTGGGAAAACAGGATGGTCTCTCCTTTGTAAAACATCACACATGTATAACTATAACTGAGTCGGTAAGACAAGATAAGGAAAAGTTTGTATAGCCTAGGTATCTCCACTGACTCCTAATTTGGATAAGTGATTCTGTCCTTTGATAGAACCTATATCTTTTGTGAGATCGCCTGTAGCAACGGGGGTGTTTCAAACAGGAAACTGGGCCAGCAGGTTAAAAGTGCATCAAGGGTTTTATTTCCTAAAATAATTTAAGCAAATTAAGAAAACAAAAAGTACCTTACAAACTGATAACACATTTAGCAAGAGTTAGCCACTTCTCCCAATCTAAATGCAATTTCTTGCATTTGTCATGTGCTATTGCAAAGGTTTTCTCCAAAGAACATTGTATATTGAGATCATACACTACCTCTGAAAGACTGGGCATATCAAGCGTTTTGCATTTTCTAACAATTGCTAGGTTCACAATAAAAAACATATGTGTGGCTACTAATCTAACCCCCCTAGGAAATATGGACATATTAACATGTAACAAAGCCATTTCTGGATTTGGGTATAGAACACTACCATGAATTCCAGATAGTAGCATAAACACTTGATTCCAAAAGGAACAGGCAGATTTACATTCACATAGTTTATGGAGTAGAGTGCCCGTATCTCCACATTTTCTTCAGCAGTTCTTTGAAATATTTTCCGAGAAATGTGTGGGCAGCTCTGCTCCCCTGATTGCTGTTGCAGCCCTGTACTATGTCCTCCTGGATAGAGTTTCTCTATCGAGGAACTCAGTGTGAGTCTCATGGCTGGCTGCTTATGAATGAATGCAGCATGAGAAAAATCCTCTGATTTTTCCCACGGCCGCGTTCATTAATAAACGCAAGCCGCATGACTCACTCTGAGAGGAGGAGTATCGCGGGTGCATTTATGAATGAAGCCATGAGAATCCTCCTCTCAGTGAGAGATCCCCGGGCACTACAGGTCAGAATGAGGTCTTGCCTTGTTAATGCAGCCGCGATATTCCTCCTATAGTGATTTCCCATGGTTTTGCGAAATTTCATTGACCCATCGGAACTTAGAGGAAAATTTCATCATCCTGTACTATCTTGCACTAAAAAAGCCATTATCTGTAGAGATGGGAACTTTTTATTCTCTTCCTCCTTCTTATTTATAGAAGCAAGTAACTGATTAAGTTGTTGCAATCTATATTTCTCATCTTATGCACTCGTTTTTATGAACACTCACACTCCTCTCATATATGCCTTATGCGCATTACATAACAGAAATGGATCTATATCCTCCTTGTTGTTGGTAGAAAAATACATATCCTGTGCCTCAAGAAATTGCTGCTGAAATTTTGAATGGGCTAAAACATAATTGTTCAGTCTCCATAACCTGTCCGGATACGAATGTTGATCTCCCCATTCCAAAACTACTGGAGCATGGTCTGACCAGGTTATGGTACCAATTTGCGAAGATGTATATCTGGGTAGAGACCAAAAATGTTTAGGAAAAAAATCTATCAGTGAGTGAGAAAGATGCACAGGAGAAAACAATGTATAGTCCCTTTCTGATTCATGCTGGCACCGCACCTCCAAACATCAAACAACTCAAATTCAACCAACAGCTTAGCTTTGGAATTGGAATCCATCTAGTAAGATGGCGTAACATTAAAATCTCCTCCTATCAAAAGAGATCCTTGTTTGACTTTGTTAATCCACCTAAACATTTTCTGCAGGAAGGAGTGTTGATTGTAGTTAGGCGCGTAGACATTCACCAATGTGAACAGAGTAGAGTTCACTTTGCAAAAAAGAATAGGGATTCAAACTTCTTCATAATCTACGTGATCAATATATTGAAAATTTAGGGAATCTTTGATAGCAATCATAACTCTACATTTTTTTGTCAACACTGGCAAAAAAGTTTTGAGAAAAGGATTTCAGGTTCCATGTAGGCAATTTAGAACTGTTGAAATGAGTTTCCTGGATCAATAAATCTTCCCCTAGAAGGCGTTGAACTTCTTGGTGCAGTAAAGCTCCTTTAAAAGGGCTATTGAGCCTTCTAGTATTTAAGATGAGTAAACGTATCATAAAACAGTCGTGTGAACGCTTCAGCTAATGCTGCTAGGTCACGTACTTTGACCAAGATGCGTAGTAAAGGGTTTATGTCTTTAACCGCAGGTAAAACAGGCATAATTATGTAGACTGGACATACATATTTCAACGGAAAAAAGGAAAACACTTAAAAAACACTGAGAAAAAGAACAGTCCCCTGGTAGATAACAAGGTGAAATGGGCAACTTTTAACATGACTGCGGCAAGACATAGCTCGGTCAACTTGCCCAAACTAATTCCCCCTTAATCTTTAAAACTTTACCCCCAAAACATTTCCCACCCCGCCTATACACATTAAACACACCAACGTTGCCTAAATGGCCCGCAGGCCTTTTATTAAACAAATCTTGAAACATAACATATTAAATAACATATTAATCACGAATAATAACAATATATAAATTATTAACTAGAACTAAATATATATGAATATATATATACATAACCATTACAAACATGTAAATTATTTAACTGAACAAATACATTTTTTATATAATAGTATAACCAAGATATAAATCAACAATAACCTTGCAGTAAAACTCAGAATTATAATTTCCTAGTTGTTGGTCCTCTGGGGTCCACCACTTATAAAACTTTGGGCTCTGCACCTTACCAACGAATTGCTCCCAGCCGCCCATACACCCAGCTCGGGAACGGCATGACCCTTACTCGTGCAGACCCCCACCAACGAATTTACCAGATCGTCCTACCACACCGGGGACTCCATACCTTAGATGTGTCCCCCCCAACATAACTATCAACAGAAAACACCTCAACCGCCACAACAGCCCTTCATAGCGCCCAAAACCAAAGCAAAAAATGGGGAGGAGGGGGTGGGAAAGCTTTAGCCTTCCTGCTGTCCCTGGTGAAAAAGGACTCTATTTCCTCTTCCTGACCTTTTTATCTCCTATTGACCCCTCCTATCATTCCCTCCCTGGGTCTCTCCCCCCTCCCCTTTTCCTCTCACTCCCGCACGTGCCCCTTCTTAATAATTAACCCTCTGCTGTCTCCCCACCTGTCTGCTGAGTCATGCTGGCCTTCCACTATACTCCTTTCTCTTGTATGCTCCAGGCCTCCCTATACTGATGTACAATCTTCCTGAGAGTGAAGTAATCAGTTATTAAGCACACCCTGAATTTAGGCACACATATTGCTACAGCTTCTTTCCATGTTTAGGTCCATTCCTGAACCCCTTTTGGTCACATAATTAGGCTTCTTCATTTGCTTGATAAGTAGTGATATTGAAAAATGTGTGACTGGTCACCTATGATGTCACTCAGATAATTCATTGGCAAAAAATGCCTATATAGGGAACACCTGGTGACCTAAGGCACCAAGACTTAAAGCTCCCAGGGCTGTTGAAGTTGGAGGTATTTGAAGTTTCAATAGGCAGAAACCCACTAACTTCATAAAAGCTGTATAGGGTTTTGCCTCACAGTTCTTCTCTTTGTATCCTCTTTGTCCTCCCTATCACTCACACCCGGTTCCCAAGTCATCATTGTTGTCTAACCCTGACCCAGGGTATGCCAAAAATTTAAAACCAAGAGCTTTTGGTCAACCCTGCCACCACTACTTACACAACCACCACCAATACTTAAACTAGCAGCACCTCTAACATCAGCACCACTACTACTGCTATTACTGAATCAGGACTTGCTCCTCTGAACTCAATCAATGTTATGTGTCATCACATAGCTTCTCTACCTCATTAGCTAGTGTCTTCTGTGATTTACACAAGCTACATGTTTCATTTTCCTTAGAGTCAGGAATACTGTTGGAAAACTGAAGGTGATTTAAAACCTATGCTTTCAAAGAGTGGTTATGAGTGTTGTAGAGCAAGAAGAAGTATTCTAGTCCAGGGTAATGTGTCACGTTCACTGTCTATATATCCCTAACAATTATGTGACCAAAGCATAAAGAAAAAGCAAATAGAGGTTTTAATATAAGAGGTAACTGGAAGGTTGAATAGTCCCCTGTAGAAACAAAAACCCTGTAAAACAGATCACTGCAATTCTTATACAGGAAGTTCTGTAACAATTTAGTAAGTGTTGTCTTGATAGTGTTGATCGAATAGCTCACTATTCGATTCGACAGCTATTCGATCAAATAGTGAGAAATTCTCCGGGTGATCAAATGCCGAATTCAAACACCATTAAAGTCAATGCTGTGAGAATTTGGGTTTTTTAAGGGTCTTTTAAGGGCTGCAAGAGCAATCAGATTGCTCTTGCAGCCCCTTCCTAGTTGTATGTGTATCCAAAAACACATAGTACAGCAATCGCAGTTGCCGTGCTGTGCTTCTACTATATATTCTTGGATGGAGTTTCTCTATCAAAGAATACAGGGCACTACAGGTGATGAATGGGGACTCAAATTTGAATCTGGCCATAGCACTATCTGTTCCTTACTGTGCAATCTGACTGCCATCCCCATCCTGTATGCAATTCCCATGTGATTGTTTATGGTATGCTGTGCATTTTGGATGAATTTATTGCTCAAATTTGAATCTGGCCATAGCACTATCTGTTCCTTACCCATTTGTCCCAGTTTAGTCCCAATTTAGCGTTAATTGATTTTATTGCCCTGCCGATCCCCAGCCTTGAGTTTTTCACCTGGATCTCCTGGATGTTCCTGGATCTCCTCCAAATTTCACTGTGACTCCCATCAGTCCATCCATATTCAGGGCCCAAAGCACTTCTATTTAAACAACGTCCAAGGTCACGTGCCCAAACTTCAAGTGCCAAATATAAGTGCTTTGAGAATTAATCCAGGGAATAGAACTGTGAATTGAAACAGAATTGGACATATCATCACACTCTGCTACTCTCGCCTCATGCCTCTGGACTGAACCATCATCGAGCCACCTGGATGTCTCTACTACCTCTGCTGCTGCCATCCTGAACTGATTTCCACCAAACTACTCCCTGACTGATTGCTACCACACTCCCGAAACTTAACAAAGTGACAATCTTCACTACAACCCATATTACAAGAGCTGCTCACATGGACTTGAGTCTCCTGCACTGCTCTTTGTACTTCTATGGATCACAATTTCCTGTCACTGCTCCTTTTTTCTCTCTTACTACTTGCTGGTGACATCTCATCCAACCCCGGTCCCCCTTGAAGCCTTTCTCTTCCCTACCTTCTCAACAACATTCACCCTCCTAACCTCATTACTATCCCCACTACCTATAGGTTTACACCCCTTTCTCTGGCAGTCTTTGGAATGCCAGATCTGTGGGCAACAAATTAACCTATATCCATAACCTTCTCCTTTCTAAATCTCTAAATTACCTGACTCACTGAAACTTGGCTGTCCTCCTCAGATTCTGCATTTGCTGCTGCTCTCTCCCATGGAGGCCTGCACTTCACACTTACCCCAAGACCTGGCAACAGAGAAGGGGGCATGTGGGCCTCATTCTCTCACCTAACTGCACATACAGAGTGCACCCTACCCTACCCCACCCTCCCTCATTTTCACCTCTTTTGAAGCCCAATCTGTCCGTCTTTTCTGCCCCTTATTGTTGCTGTTGTCTACCACCACCCCCCCCCCCCCCCCTTCTCCTCCCTCCCCTCTCCATAGAGCAGAATGG
Source organism: Pyxicephalus adspersus (assembly GCF_032062135.1). Taxonomy (NCBI): domain Eukaryota; kingdom Metazoa; phylum Chordata; class Amphibia; order Anura; family Pyxicephalidae; genus Pyxicephalus; species Pyxicephalus adspersus. The sequence goes on from NW_027317009.1 coordinate 44,681, forward strand.
TGCTGTATGTACAGAGCTTGTTCATGCATCTTGAAATAGATCATGTGATGATCGTGTGTACTCAGCCTTAATTACCGCCTCTTTATTGACCTTCTTTGTTAATGTATTACTGTGCTCGTATTCTTCGTAATAAAAAAAGGAGAAGCATTCCTCTTTTTTTCTAGATAAAGCAGCTTTGGCAAACACCATGTAGGCGTTTACTGTTGTAGGTAGAATTAAGTCTTGGCACGCACAGAGTATTTGTTTAAAGTAGCAAGACAGTGAGAATTGTTGGATTTGTCTTCTTACACCGGACAAATTATTGTACTTGTGTCTTAAGAAGCTCTGGAAGTCCGTAAGCACATTTATGTGATAAAAGCATTTTTAACTCTGTTCAGGCATTTGATGCTCTGGTGAAAACAATCTTCAATGTATTAGGACATTGAAAAAATACTATTTAGTTGTATGTTTGGAAACTTTTCTGGAAAAAAGTATTGTGTTCTCTGACTGAGACAATAAAGGGGTACTTTGCAGCTACAGTCTTGTAGTCAGTTGGACTTAATGGGGCCGATTTAAAAAGCTTAAATACGACATTAATCTGCTTTCACTCCTTTGGACATTATTTTGGATATTGCTGCTCTTGATAGAGATCTTTTGATAAAGATCAAATTTCTGTTCTGAAAAAAAGAGATTGTATTTTCTGAGACTGTGTAGCTGTGTGATATATCAATGGGATCTTTTTCGTTTTTTTTGTTGCCACACAAAACACAAAAACATGCGAAGAAACCAAAAACAGGGTGTTTATGGCAACAAAACAAATTTACAAGACTTGAGTCGAGTGGAGGAAACAGGAGTGTAGGTAGAAGCCGTTTCCTTTACTCTGTGGACATGGGGAAGCTGGATAGTGAGGGGTTATTATGAGCGCGGAGTGAATAGGTGAAGGGCTGGAGTAGGATTGGTGGAATAATAGAATGGGGATGGAGAGGGAAAGATGAAGGAATGCTGTTTGGGGAAAGGGGATCATTCTAACATAAGGTAACATGTAAGACCTTTTTACTTACCTTTTTTTTTAAATTTTTATCACTTACTAATATACAATGGTTCCACACCAACAATAACTAATATACCATATAGGTTTTTAGACATATGCAGTTTACAGTTTAGCTTAAAGTATCCTCCATACCTTTCTATTTAGTATCACTTTTTCTTTTTTACATAATCGGGTTTTGCATAACTATTATCTTTGCACATGTGTTATGTTTATGATGATGTTTTACATTGTCACTATACCTACCTTGATAATTGTCATGATAATAAGTTGGTGTTCTCTAACAGCATATTTATAGTGTGATATATATATATATATATATATATATATATATAAAGGACAGCCTGAAGGAGCAATAAGAGTGCACAATTCTGGATGATCAGTGCTAATTAGAATTCAATTACTTTACAGTTAAAGGAGATACCCTACCATATACTCTTGGAATATGTGGGGAGTTTTAAAATTGACAGGTAGGGTTGAGCGAGCGGGATTGTAATTTTGATCTTGCATCAAATCGGGCCTTTCGTGCTTACTGAACATGTAGGCGAGAACGGCCCTGTGATTCACATGAGGTTGTGTTCTCACCAAAATACCGAGGGGAAAAGCAGGAGGTGGTAACTGACACTATTTCCGGCGTGAATCGCAGCTGGGAGCGAATCATTTGCTTCCAGGATGCACAAAAAGGCCCAGCAGCAAATCAGGAGAGATTTAAGCATGGGCATATGGAGGGAATGAGGGAGGGGTTAGTAACTCCATCTTGTGTTCTGTGTGAAGGATAGAAGCTGGGAGAAATGTGGATTGTGACAGGGACAGTTTAGGAGCCTTCTGTATATTAGTATATTTACAGATATTTCAGTTTTTGATGCTACCTGTTCCTATTTACCAAAAAAGCCCAATTGGTACTGAAAAATTTCTTTCCTACTATAAAAAATACAGATATTTCAGTGTTTGATACCTGTTCCTATTTACCAAGGAAACTGTTTGGTACAGGTGCATTTTTGAATAAAAGATGAGTGGTAGACGCAGGGGAAGGCATTGGGTGACCTGCAGCATCTGGCAGGGGGCATATTCAGCGGGAGTCTGCCACTGTAGGACAGCAGCAGCAGTTGCCAACCTCAGGCTCCACAGAATAATCTCCCAACTGTAACACGGTAGTAAAGGCTTTCTACAAAGATAAATATGGAACTAGCGTTAGAAATCCTACCCATGTAGCATAGTCTTGGTTTGCTCTGGGATATCAAGCAAGATTTATTCACATTCCAAGTGATACGCCTTTCACCAAACATGGAGTCCTAGTAGTGGTGAACAATATTTCTGTCCCAAAAAAGGTTTGTAGCTCCAGACATAGTCCAAGGGAAATTCCTACTTAGCCAGCTCACCTCAGAGACTGGAACACTCCACTACCTGGTGACAAGCTGAAGATGGGAAAACCATCAGTTTCAACCATCATGTTAAGCTTACTAAAGGAGCTATAGCTAGAACCTTTTCAAGATCTGTCACCGAGCTGCTTCTGATCTGACCCTGGGAAGAATTTTTTTTCTCCATCAAAGACTTAAGCCTAGAAATGATTCAGTTTTACAAGCATGACCTGTTCTGTTCATTCCATGGATTACAACTGAGTCAGCTGAAGTTTTATATATTATGGCCTCATCAAGACATTTAGTCAATGGAACGGTTGATATGTTCTTTAAGAAAACCATCTGAGGCTTCTACAAGCAACCAAGTTCTCCCATTGTTATTTTATTTGTTTTTCAGGTCTCAAAGAATACATTTGTCAAGTTCTGACTTATTGTTGGTTTAATGTGGTGTTTGGCCTCTACTATTGGCTAAAAAAAACATTATTGATTTTTCACCAACAATTACAGTAGGATTACACATAAACAGACTTTTTTATAAGCAACAATGTGAAAAAATACTCAAGTAACCAAGTGTAATCACCACAATTAGTTCCAGGTAGACACAGGCAATTTTTTCCTACTGTGGTGTAGCCCCTTTTATCTCAACACAGGAGATGAACAGAGCAGAAAAATGCACCCAAACTGGTTACAAAGGATAAGGAGATACTCTTTGCGTCTGAAGTGCAAGTTCACGAAGGAAGTTTGCATCATGAAGGAAGGTATTCTTCACAGTAAGGTCTGTGAAAATGTTGAATCTGTTCCTTCAGGGAGAAGTTTTAGCAAGTACTATAGATCACTTTAGGAAAAAGCTGGATGCATTTCTAGAAACAGAAAATAACTGGGTATTTAAGACAGCAAAGACTGTTGATCCAGGGAACATACTAATGCCTTATGGGATCAAAAAGCTTTTTTTCCCCCATTGGACCAAATTTACCCAGGCTTTATAAGGGGGCTTTGCAATCCTCTTGATCAGTTTTTATCTGGGATATGCATTTCTCTAATGGTTGAACTTGATGGAATTAGGACCCAACTATATAACTATGTAGCAGTGGTTAAAATGTTTACTTTATTACATATCCCTACCTGCCCTGATTCTCCACTCAATCCAACTGTTTTTCCATGGGTGTCCCCATAGATCCCCCTGTGGGAATGCAGATGATGGTACGGAGCTAGCCAAAAAAAAAAAATGGCTCTAGGTGCTTTCCAACATAAGTGATTTTTTTTTTAATGCTACTCTTTTGGAATCACCACCTGCTTGCATACAGAGATAATGTATTTACAGAAGAATTATTTAAAAGTGAAGCACATCAAAAGTAGTAGTCAACCATGTCAAGCTTTCATATTGTAATTTGAGGAGTTGCCTGAAAAAAACTAATTTTTAGTTGAAAGAAATTACAGTAGAGAAAAAATTCATATTAAAAAAAGCAATACACACACCTCAGTAAAAAAACAAAAAAAACAAAAAAACAAATCAAGGCCCTGAGTTACTCCTAAAAATATTACTGTATAAAAAAAAAAGAAAACTTCCAAAGGAGACAAACAAATATATAGAAAGCAAGAAAAAAAGAAAAGAAAAAGCAGATAAAAATGTCAGGTAGGTTTTAAAATTTATACCTAAAACAAATTCAATTGAAGTCCATTTTTTATTGAATGGCTTGAAAAAAGAAATAGTGACTTCCAAGAATGTGGGTTAACCTGTTTGGTAGCACCAAATATGAAATTGATCAGTTTATGCATTCACCTGAACACAGTGAATATTGGTGTGTTTAATAAGGCTTCTGGGGGGTTCCACCCTGATTTTGCAATCATAGGCTTGCAAAGTACAAGCAGCATTTGTGAACAACTTTGTTGTAAAGCATTTTACAAAAAACCTTAAGTTTCTACAATATTGTCACAATACCCTGTGAGATACAAAGCTAGTGGATATGAAAAAATCATGAGGCAAGTGATGAAACCCATATCATGGTATTTGGAGGGTTCGCCCAATATTCTTCCCTTAGATAATAGAGGAAATTACCAGTTTAAAGGACTGTTAGATTTGAGACATATATATATCACACTTTATTAAAATACACATTTACTGTGACCAAATTCAAAAACTTTTCAGGATTGTATTTATAATTCAGGTCGTCGTAAAAAAAGAACCATTTGTTATATGTAATGAAAACTCAAAATAATCACATGAAAGAGAAGCTTCTAAAAACATGAATTTAGGTTGCACCTTATACAATAAGCTAGAAGAAATAACCTCATTGTTGGGAACTTAAAGAACGTTATGTCTGCCACTTTTAGCAACACCTATTAAAATGTAAAATGTACCTGCAGAGAATGGCATAAAGGCTTCATTCTTCTTAAAGTGGCCATTGCTGTCCAGGAAGTGATTGGGATTGAATGTATTGGGAGTAGTAAACTTCCTTGAATCATGGTGAACAAACATAGTAATGGATAGACATCAGTATCCTAAGAACATACAAGAGACATACAAGTGACCTTGAAGATGGTTTAATGAATTCTAAAATGTATATATATATATATATATATATATATATATATATGTATCACACATATACATACACACACATATACATATACACACACACCTCTAATATATATCATATCATATACACACAGCGCGACATTGAGCAAAAGTTGCCTACCTTAGGAATGGTATATCCCTTGAAATGGACATCCTTCATAACCATGTGCACAACATTAAGTGGGATTATATCACCAAATCTCTGGATCTCATGGATTACAGCATCTGTATATGGCATTTTGCTCCGGTCTTCAATGTTTGGAATGCGATTTTGTCCAATCACCTGATCTATTTCTTCAATTACTTTGCTTGAATAGTATAATGATATGGGTATGAATGATAAAACTTTAACACACTCTGTCTAATCATATGTGCAGTGATACAGAGCAGCCAATTAGGAGTTCTTCTCCACCTACTCTTCACTCTTGAAAACTGAAATTTAATCAACTGTAAAGTAAATGCAGCTCCATGTTGTGTTTAAAAACTCACTACCAAGTTCTCTTCAATATTCACCTTGTATTTCAGGATATTTCATTAGCAGGAAAAATCCATATCGTAGGGTAGTGCTGACTGTCTCAGTTCCAGCGAAGAACACGTTAAGTACACTCCTTACCATATTGCATGAATCAAAGTTTGGATTGTCATATATTGTTAGTTGGTGCCGAAAGGGAAAGTGTATATAAGTATGATTATAGATCTGAAAAATTCTAATAAACAATTTGCCTGTGAAGGGAAAATATTACAACTTCTATGCTGATAAAGATGTAATTAAGAGGAATCACTAACTGAAGTCTCTTCAAAAACCAGCATATCTGAAAATGTCAACATTCATCATTTCCTCCCATCATTTCATAGACCACTATGTTCCACAGCGATTTAAGAATGTCTGGCTCAAGTTCAGCAGGAGACATCAACTCTTTGAAGTGTTTGCTATTAAATAGACTTGTTATTTTTTTAGTGGCATAGGAACAGGGGTTGCAGAGGTTTTTTTTTTTGAGACCATGCCCCTACAAGTATGGTGTAGGTAACCCCTGGCTTCCTCTTCCAGCCTTGATATTAGAAGGGGTCATCTTTCGAAGACAAGAAAGTAAACTGTTATTGCATGATTTTAAAAGTTGTAAAAGTGGGGTTACATACAAGCTGCTGAAGCTCCACAAAGGTTGGGTGGGGGATTGTTGATGTGGTTGAGGGGCTACTGGTATAAAGGCAGGATTCTGATGTTAAGGAATAGACTAAGGTACTCCAAGCCAAAATTCTATATATGGACCCATGGATCTGATAATGTTACTGAGAATTATAGGTTTTTAATGCAGGTTCCTACAGTTTTTGTTTGTATTTTAGATAAACCTGAAATCTGTTTTAAAGTATATAGGTAAATTACATATTTGCAGTTGCTTTATAAGAAAACAGTCAATGTAATCCCTAGGACAGTTGGGATCAAATGTCTCTTGGTTTATCCTCACTCTCTTTAAAATGAAAATTTCCAGTCTATTCAGATGCTTTAATATTCTATGGTGAGGTCCAGGAATGTAGTGCATGAATTCTGGAAGCATGTCCTGCAACTGGATAATAACAAAGTAACAGTAATTTTAGAATTGACCAGTTTAAGGTATTATTTAGGAATTTTGGCTAGCTTGAACAATAAACACTGGCAACTAAGGATGGGCAAGCAAGAATATTAAGTTCGATCTCGTGGCGAATCAGGCCTTTCACACTTACCGAAAATGTAAGCAAAAACTGCCTTCTGATTCACCGAAAGGTCAAGCTCTTGCCAAACAGAAGGGTTTCCAGAGCTGCATCATGCAGCCCTAGAATTCTTCTGTGATCCTCAGACACTAGAGGTTTATTAACCTCTAGTGCCCGGGGATCGCACACTCTTCTCAATGAATGCAGCCA
>NW_027317009.1:54352-56321 GCF_032062135.1 Pyxicephalus adspersus
CAGGGATTATGGTGTAAAACTTTTAAACCTCCAATTCCTCTCTCTCAATTGCTGTTGTATGGCTGTTTTTATCATTACTAAAAATTATTATTTTAGCCATTATTTATTTTAAGTCAATAAAATCAGTGCCACCTACCTGTCCCCAAGGAGAGCTGATTTTTTTGAAAGTTTCCCCAAACAAACTTAAGAGTTGCTGAAAACTCTGATTATCATATTCAAAAGGATGCCCAAATACTAGAGAACGGATGACATTAGAAACATTAAAAGGTTTGTTGGGTCCACCGAATTTTCTGTTGGCAAGTGTAAAAATCTAGTTATTGGTTATACAACACTCAACTTTACTATGTCCATGCCTCCATTGCAGCATATGTGTTTTACTTGAGTTTAATACTTGAATACTCAGCTGGGGCTCAGATTTGTGGCTTTCCTGTCCTGCCTTTGCAGCCCAGTGCACATCTACTGACTTCCACCCAGGTGAAGGCGAAATCTCGAACAAAATCCCAGGCAACGTAGGGATGTCCCAAACGTTATTACAGCTTTCTTGCTGCATTATCTACTCATGTCTTTCATGTGCTCATCATTCCACAGGCTCCCATTGCCAATGTAAATCCAAACACTATGAAATCTGGAGTTAATAGAACATCAAAATTATATTGCCCTTTGTGTTTTGACAAATGGAAGGGTTATAGGCTCAAAAGTGAACATCCTATTGAGTGCACTGCCATCACCAAGTCAGAATATACAACCTGTAATCCCATCACTGACATTTTACAAGAAGGTCTTTTTGGCATACCACCTCCATACATTCAAGTAGCAACAAATTATGAAAAAGTTATGTTTCTAAAAAGTTTATGACCTTTTTAGGTGCATTGTAGGGCATCCTAATCTAGGTCTACTACTGGTGTAGTAGGTGTTATCAGTAGGGAGCAGATGTTTCTTGTTTACATTAGACAGCTTGAAGAAGGCTCATTTAATGTAATGTTTAGTTCTTAGCATCCCCACAGAGCTAGCTATAGACAAGATAAAGCTCTCCTAGGCTTCTGTCTTCTGATTTGGCTGCCCAAATTTATGGTGAAGCTAGTAACACCAGCTTTTGGAGGCAGAAAGGGGACACTTTGTGTAATTTGCCCTAATGTGTCAACCTATAATCATACCAAGACCATAGAAAATAAATTCTTAAAAACTGATGTAACAGTCAAGAGCATTTTTTTGACAATTACATTTACTATATATTAGCTTTTTAAAATAAATTGAATAATTTAGAGACTGGATAAAAGGTCCCATTTGAAATACTGTTTAATTGTTAGATGATTTCTTTTTCTAGATTAAAATGGTAAATATAACAATTTTATTTACAACCAAAAGAAGGACAGCTAAGGAGGAAAGAACAGTGATCTGCTTGAGGGACTGTTGGAGGTATGAGTTTAATCGTGACATTTACGTCCAAAAGTTTGGTGGTTCCCTATGGATCAGAGTCTATTTCAGGCAGAAGCAGATCACTGATGGTTCCTGGAAGTAAGCCTGTGCTAGAGAAGAAATTAGTGAGCTGTGCATAGTTAGAACCTGTAATCTCACTGTAACTAACCACACACAGCTTTCACACTTAACGCCTGCTACATTTTTTTTCATTGGTTCATTGGTTTGCAGGTTTTCCTTAACACAGGAGTGTAAAAACTCCAATGAAAAATGCCAAGTGTGCCATTGCCTTTTCTATGCGTTTTTTCTGTTGCAGGAGTAGTAAACAGCAGGTCCAGTGCATAACTCATTTGTACAGGAGCCACTGTCAAAGCTCCTGCAACTCAACCTAGGACATGGCTGTAGAAATGACAGCCTAGTCCTATAGGAGGCCTTGTGCACCTCTTACATAGCCCAACTGAAGTCACCTGTGAGATGATGGAACCAATAACACTAATGTAAGTCCTTGTGCTCTGGTCTTCATGTTAATGCATAGTGCAATAAAATTAGATTG
>NW_027317009.1:57279-108710 GCF_032062135.1 Pyxicephalus adspersus
TTTTTTTTTTTGCTTTGTTTGTGATTAACTTGTAGTGAAGAGTCTATACAGTACCTGAAACCACACTGCCTAATAATGTGTTGAGACCAACATTTGTCCTAATAACATTAAAATAATTTACCTGTTCCGACTTGCATACAAATTCAATTTAAGAACAAACCTACAGTCCCTAATCTTGTATGTAACCCAGGTACTACCTGTAGTGGATTAGGTTCTCCCAGCTTGCAGAAATTGCCCTAATGTGTTGGGCTACTGATGCAAGCCCTTACATCTGGTCTGAGCAAAAAAAATACATTACTCCTTTTTTACTCAAACCCTGGATCCCGATGTTGGAATCTTACAAATGAACCCCATAATTCTTCTCATCTAGAGACACGATGATATAAACAAAAGATCAAGAGCTCTATATATTTCCCCTTTAACATTAGCCTTTAAAACTTACTTCTGTTAAGGATTTGACAAGTTTTCCTCTTCTTATCTGTAGGACATTGCCAACAATAGGTAGTGGTGTTGGTCCTGGTGGAAGTTTACGTCTCCGACACAAGACATTCCACCATGATTGGATGACACAGGAGAGGATAAGGGCCAAGAGCACAATGCTTATCCATGGGATGTACATCTTTTATGAGATACTTCCAAATCCTCTAAAAGTAACAATTTATAGTTAGTAGATAACTGATTTAAACATTTTTTTCCTGACACATTACCCCTATTGTGTATGAAAATGTTTACAGTTAAACACTTAAGACATCAGTTGGCATTATTCTTACTTTTAGCTATAATTTCAACATTGATCAGTAATTCCTGATTTTAGAAGTACTGCTTCCCCCCCAGCTCTGACCACCAATAATTTAACCAAGGAAGGATCTCTCCCAGAGTGGCATTGAAAAAATAATGGTTGATAAGTGCATTGTGGTAACAGTTAGGTGAAGAATATCTGGAAGATATTGATCATTTAGCTGCTATTAACTTATTAGCTAATGTAAGGTCAGTATAAGATATGTCTCCTTTAAAGGAGAACTAAACCGAAAACAAAAAAAATGAGACTTATCTTTAATCCTGCAGGTCCCTCATTGGCACTGATCCTTCCTGTGATCTGGTCCCACTTCATCCTCATTTTACTCTTCGTCCTGGCGCCGCCATCTTCATTCTTTCTGTCTTCTTGGCATGTCACCCGATCTCGTACTGCACAGGTATGAGATCAGGTGACGTAGCCCACTGTAAAGGAAAACAATTTAAAAAAAAAAAAAACAATTTCACTATGCTTGCAGGATATTGTCATCCCTTAATAGAAAAAGGTGAGGCGATCAAGACTGAAAAGGGAAGGTGCTACACCCTTAAATAAAAAAAATAAAAATAAAAAACGAACAACATTTTCCCTTTACATATAAGAGTTGTCTACCCTCTTATGTAAAATGAAAATGTTGAGTTTAGGTATGCTTTAAGATATATGTTCTCCATTAAGCTGTTGAAAGATTCTGCATTTTTGTTGCCCTGGATATTTATGAATATCACAGCTAAAACTGTAGGTCTGTCTCCCATTGTTTAGTGATCCATCCTTCAGACATGAGCCTGAAGAAATCAGAATTGATTCAGCAGCAAACAGTAATTTCTGTCCCCTGAAATTTGTCTTTTGGACAACTCCAATGAAACATTAAAATTGATTTGCGGTCGTACAGTTTCCTTCAGATACATATTAAATCAATAGAAATGCAGCACAAGTCACATTATTTTGTGTTGTCACATGTGTTATACAATGAAATGCACTTTGTGTTGATCTCTGCTAACACATCCTGTCAATACCTGCTTACACTTTCATCATTTAACCTGGGTGATCCAGCAAACCTGGAACAGATCTGGTTCAGGATTGAAAAACCTGAAGGAAATCCATTCCAGATTTGCTGGATCACTCAGGTTAATAAATGCAAAGTGTATATTCTCCAGCCTTTGAGAGCTTTAATAAGTCAGGCCCATTGACACATGATGCAGGATATCATGCCCTTATGCTTGAGTCACAGTGACCAAATGCTAACTTGTTCCAACCTCATTACTCAGTGACCGATTCCCAGATAGACTACGGAAACCTGAGGGAATTATTGACTAAACTGGTTCATAACTCATTTTGTCAATGCATAAGGTCTGTCATAGGGGCTGATCCAAATAAAACATAACTACTTTTTTATAAACCAAAAAAATTACTCTGTACAGCTTTTAAATATGTTCTTTTGGGGTTTGTGTATTTTCAATATTTCCCAGTAGTTTGTCTATCAGCCCTACAAAAATTTAAATTTTGCTTTGCCCAATATCTACAACATATGCTGCCATGAGCATGAACAAAAATTTGGTAACCTTGCTCATTATTGGACAATTATCATGGTTTACAAATAAGTCACTATCAAATGCAGCAGGGAACCTTGTCCTCCCACCTCCTATTTGTAATGAACAGTACTTTCTCTACAGCTCCCATACATTTTTGATGTACTTGTGTCCTGTAACTAACCACACACTGATACACAACTAATGATTTTTAAAGGCAGCGGTAGTAGAGTTCTCGTGGTGGATGCATGGCTTGGAACTTCTCCCTCTGTAGAGGTTACAGATTTGACTATATGAACCAAGAACCATGCCTTAACCTTTAGTGAACAGAATTCTTATTTTGGATCATGATTCACTAAGCAAGAGGAGATTCAGCATTAGGGGCAGTATTAGCGGACACCATCCCATCAAATATCACAATGCTCAAGGCTGGTACTCACGACTGAAAAACAATGATTTAATGCTCTCCACAACTAGATAATACCACCAACCATCTTCAATGCATTTCAATGGGTTCATCATTCAGCAACAACCTATTTTAAACATTACCAATTTAAACCAGTCATACCCATTTCCTCTGTCCCAAACTAGACAGAGATTAATCATTATAAATGTTCAGTTCACACACTGGCTAGAATCGACAAGAAAGTGGTAATGCACACCCCACAACTGCTATTTAGGAAAGCATTACCAATTACCATTAATTCACTCACAGAAGAGTACAGACTAATCTAGGACCTTTTTTTGTTTTACTAAATCCAGGAGTTTGTTTCTCTTAGCATACACATAGCAGCTCAGGATATCTCAAATTTACACTAAAACGTAATACTAAAATGTCACTAGTAGCACAAATTATAGAATACCATGTTTATACAAACAATTACAGAGAAATGTACAGCATATGCCTGGTAAACTCAAAAAAATGACCATTTGTGCAATTTTACAAGTATGCTAGGCCTGTGGTGGGGGCAGTATAATATTCCTGTTCGGACCAAAGCCACAGTAAACTACTTACCTAAAATTTGCACTGCATAAACTCAACTAAAGGCGCTAAACCCCCTTATAAGTACTTTTGCAGGCATTTACACCAATCAACACAGCCCACTACAGCTGCGAGCAGTTTTCATGACTGACACATCCATACTTGTTCAAATCTGAATGTTTGAAAGATTCCACATTGCTATAAACATATAAGCTATACCACAAACTGTGTATACCATTTTATGTATACATATAGCACCCTCATTTATATATATATATATATATATATATATATATATATATATTTATATTTCTACCCAGATTTTGTACATGTTCAGCTAGTTTTATCTTATTTATTAATTGAGTTGAATAGTCATATGCACTATACTCTTGGTTAGCGTTTGCAAAGGATGAATGTTTGTATGTGTTTATGATATATATATATATATCACTCTGGAAAAACAGAAATGAAAAAGTTGTTACTGAATGATTGACCCATTAAAATGCATTGGAGACTGTGCTAGTCGGCAGTATTATTTAATTGCGGTGAACATTAACCCATTGTTCTTCACTAGTGAGTGGCGCCTTGAGCATTGTATTATTTAATGGGATGGTATTAACTAATACTGTTCTTAATGCTGAATTTCCTCTTGTTTACTGAAGTCATAATCCAAAATAAGAAGGCAGAGCCAGAATTCTGTTCAATAAACATTAGGACATGGTTCTTGCTAAGGCCTTTCTAAATACACAACATGGCCTGGCCATTGGAAATCCAGGAGGACAAGGGTATGACAATGTCTTCAATATGGAGAGCAAAAAGCAACAAAGGTTCCTAAATATCATTCCTCAAGTATTTTTTACCCCATGTGGTTGGCACAGTTCGAGCCTAGTTTTTGTGGATGCTTGTTTTGCTGGCTCAACAAAGAGATGGGCAATTCCACAGAAAGCACCAACCCTAACCCTGATACCCCTGTCCCAGACTCACTAGGAAAATTGTATACAGAGTGCTAAGGTATAAAGGTATCAAGCATGTATTACAAGTGTTCTACTAGAGCTGGCATTAACATATAAAGAAAGTACGACACAGAGTGAAACTGAATCACTGGGTTTTCTTGCCCCTTTAATTAGCAAGAGTTAGGGTGGACTACTTCATGAATTTTGTTGACCACACATTCTTCAATTCAGACATTTTTTTAACAGTTTGAGCATCATGCTTCCCTGCTTGGATTTTTGCTTAGTGCAGAGAACTAACTGAGACCCCTGCAATGCTGCAATTGCTTACAGTGTTTTGTTTACTATACCTGACACTGTTATCTTTGGACAAAACATTTTTTTTTTTTTTTTTTGCTTTTTTGATCATGTTCTCAAAGGTCCCCCTGTGGGGCTGCATCCATCTCGCGAATTCACCATCTTCTGAATGTTGCCAATGAAGCATTGCATTGATTGCTTTTCAACATAAGATTTTTTAATACTACCCTGTTGGAAAGATAGCTGCCTCCTTGTATGCAGAAAGAATATAATCTATATAGCGGGGTTTATTTTGGGGTACCTGAAGCATATACAAAGCAGTATACTCAATGTTAAGGTTTTATGTCGTAAATATTTAAAAAGAGGACTGAAAAAAAAATCTGGATTTTTTTTATTTTTAGCCATAGACAATCAGCATTTGTAGTCAACTTTGTTTTTTTAGCATTTCATATTAAGCCTCCCCCTTTATTATTGCCACAGTACCCAATCAGAAACAAAATTTGTACATCTGCAGAAACACGAGGCAAAGCAAAAATACCACCTCGTGTAAATTATAGAGAGTTCTGCCAAGGTTCTGCCATTTGAGGTAAATATTCTACAGTGCTCGAGGGATGAAAGACATCTCACAAACTTTGGGAATATTGGCGAATCCTGTCATTGTGTGTTGGATATCTTCATCAATAATTTTTGTCTTGGAAGTCAATTTGAAGTTTTGTAGGATAGTTGTTAAGAAAAGAAACAGCTCTGTACGGGCCAGACCTTCCCCGAGACAAACTCTTCTCCCTAAAGACAAAAGAAACAAAGTTACTGGTGACCACTACAAAAATTCCCACAGTTTTTTTTAATACAAGTCATGAAATGAGAAAAATAACTATTTGTTTTATGTGATGACTATTTACTTTGCAAGGAATACACATGCAATACAATCTCAAAAAAACATGATTTTTGATGCACATGATTGGATGACTGGAGTTAGCAAAGCTTTTATCTTATTTGCTAGATATCCCTTGCAAAGGAATGATTTGCTTTGCTAAGTGAACATCTTATATTTCTTTATTATATTAACCCAATTAGTTCTTGTTAGTGAACAGAGATGACCAGGTACTGAGTAACTGAGCCATGTCACTTTATGAAATTCTCTAAATAGCCCATTCTGTGAGGTGGGATTGGAGCAAGTACTGACTGTTACACAGTGGCCGGTGTTATAGAAATAATATTTTTCAAACCAAACAACAAACAAACAAAGCCTTAATCATTGGGATTCATTTTTTATTCACTAAGCAAAAGGAAAATTCACTTTGCTAGATGAACTGCCTAAACCAAAGTTTCTTGACATGGGGGGAACTCTTGAAATAACTTTCAGGTCTTCAGGGAGCCCCTTCTATAAACAATAAATATATCCACAACTCACAGTACATTAGTGCATTGGCAAAAGAAATAATGTCTCCTACAATGCTGGCCAGGGGGAAGAATGTCACCCTTACCGATTAAGATTTTAATAGGATAGATTATTGGTGGCACTTAAACTGAGTGACTGCTCAAGAAAACCCTAGCAACCTCTGGTTGAGAAATACTGGCCGAAATTCTTTTCATAATAAAACCCCGTTGTGATGGCACCTCAAGGATTGTTGCTTTTCTTCTTCCCTTTTCATGCTTTTCATGTATTTGTTTGTCTTACTTTACTTAACATGCCAAGATATTCTGACAATTGGGTTTATATTCCTGAATATTTTCTGTACTGTAATTTTTTTCTTTTTAATATAATAATGAAGTAAACAAAATATAGACTGCGTTGTACGTGAGGACTTTTCAGTTAAATGGAGGCAAATGTTTAAATTGGGGAAGAACTTGAATCCTTCAGGGTAAGTCTGCCCCAACAACCGCTAGCCAAAGAGAACATCTTTAGTCATTACCCTGGCGTTGGGCTTATAACCCGTTTGGAGGATAGGAGTGGGGGAAAGCTTGTATGTAATATACACAGTGGAATATGTCTTCAGGGACTAAGTTTACCAACTTTATCGTGAACAGGAACATTTCTCTTTTGTCTTACAAATAAACTGATTTTCGATATTTGTTAAACATCCAACTAGTTCCACACAGTTGTTTCCAAGTAAATTTAGATTTATGAGTGATTCATTTTCATGAACACAAATTGTTCCACAAGGAGGACAAACAGCATTGTCATCATGAAGTGACTATTCTACCTGCTGCAAATAAAACACTTTGACATGACACTAGAAGGTGGAAAAGACAGCACCCTAATGGCATATTTAGACAGTTTAAAGTCAAAACTTTCAGATGGACTTTTCAGATTCTTGGCCCAGTAAGTTAAGAGCTAAATAATTTTAGCACTTAAAGAATGCCAAAAAGGATAATGACATCTGTCCTAACTACAAAACCAGACTGCTGCCATGGCTAGAATTAATTAGCCATTATGTAACGCAGGCTATAGTAGGTCCTCCTTGGCCTGGTGCTGGCTAAGAAAAAGGGTGCTGAGCTGAGGACTGATGATTTAGAACACCTCTTGTTTTCTTGTAATTCATACAAACTACTTATATTGCTTTTTGGAGAGACAGGAATGCTATTTGAAAATAGAAGTGGTGACCATGAACCTGTGCTCTGAGAGAATGACATAGGTCAAAAAAAGACATAACTCCATCAAATTCAACCACTAGGTAAATAAACATACTACAAACCAGCATATCACAGGTAAAACCCCCATATACATAGTTAATCCAGAGGAAGACAAAAACCCACGTAAATCATGGTTCAATTTGCTCCATCAGGGGAAAAAAAGAAAAGTGTTCAGGAAGCTGGGGTACCCTGACTTCAGGGTAATGTATTAATTTCACTGTCTTCCTCTTCTTCCTGTGACTGAGATGTTGGAGTCGACCAGTCCACAAGGGACGAAGCTTGGCTGAGATAAATTAGTTTCTTACTACCTTTCTAAAACATGCATAAGAACTCTTTCTAACACCTATTATTGGTGGTATGCTTAGAGAGGATTGTGCCAGTGCCCTCCCTCCTGTCACCTGTAGTTTGAGGAATCCTGGATCCAGAGATCAGGTTTAAGTCAAGGATTCATTAGTGGCTGCTGGTCTCTTGTAAGGCCTATTACAGCCTTATTAATAATGACAAATCATTGAGAAGATGCCCAGCACAGGGGAACCTCTTGACATTGTAATATAAGTATCTCTTACAAATGACACATTTGTATGTGTAACAAATGTTATCATTTGTAAAAGATTGTATACAATGTCAGGAGGTTCTCCTTCGCCGGGCATCTTCTTAATGATTGCAGCTTTAGCTGCATTCATTGAGAAGAGTGTGCAATCCCCGGGCACTAGAGGTTAATTACCCTAGTTCCCTGGGGATTGCACACTATGCTCATCAATGATTGCAGCCATGCATGCAATCATTGAGAAGAGTGCGATCCCCAGGGCACTAGAGGTTAGAGTTCACCGTGACCATGGGAACCATTCCCAATTGCCACCAATCCTGAGCCTGTAATTAAAGCCCAACTAAACCCAAAATGCAACAAGGCAAATTCAAAAATTTAGGTTTACAAAATATCAGTTTTATGGACCAAAATGTGCTTGTGCAAAGCATTCTCTCTTTTTTAGTGTGAGCTGTCAATCACGTGTGACCATATGACACTCAAGGTGGAACAACAAATGAAAAGCCAGTTTAAAGCATTAAAGTGAAAACAATGTTTCTACATTTCACATGCATGGAAAGGAAGAGCTGGATAAAAGGGTTGACAACTTTGCAAAGGCATGTACAATTGCTTTTTCACTTTCAATTAACTATGGAATAATAAAGCTCTTTGGAAATTTTGACTTTCCCATACAGTAAAAACTGCAAATACTGTAAATGTCAGGGCTTAAAGAAGATTAATCCAAATGTAAAGGTAAAAAACAGACATCTTAAGCTGTGCAGGGTTATTCTTTGGCCTCATGTTTTTGTCTTTATAGAGTCACTTATTAAGTTTCTTACAAAGAATGTAGCAGTTGCAATATGCATTTATCAACAATGTTATCTTGAAATATTAGGGCCTTCCTAAACCTTTATACTGCTTAGTATCTAACATGAATGTCTGTTCTCCACGTATGCATGTTACCACATTATATGCATTTGAAAAAGTTGAATTTTTTACAAGTTATGCAGGAGGGGGGCATCACAGTGCAAGGTGCAGCATGGGAAAGAAGGGTTAAAGCTTGGGCAAGGTAGAGTTAAGGAGAAGTCTAAGGTGATTATGTAATAGTCAAACAATTAGAAAAGTGTCTCTGCTCAGTTACTCTGGTCACCTCTGTTCACTAACCAGAACTCAATGGATTAATATAAAAAAAATATATAAGCAGTTCACTTTTTGACAAAGTAAATCATTCCCTTGCATTGATATTTCCCTTAGCTTAGTGAATAAAATGAAGCTTTGCAGTTTTCAGACATCCAATCATGTGCAAGAAAAAAAGATTGTTTTCTTAACAATACTCTCGTATCGGATTGGGTAATTTTCATCACATATAACAAATATTTTCTTTCTCTCATTTTATGACCTTAAAACAAAAAAAAAAAAACAACCAAAAACATTTTTGTAGTGGTAAACGTGTATTAAATACATTAAAATGAGCAATGATTTATTTATTTATTTTTTTCAGGGAAGAGAGTTTGTATTGGAGAAGGTCTGGCCCGTATGGAGCTGTTTCTTTTCCTAACAACTATCCTACAAAACTTCAAGCTGACTTCTAAGACTAAATTTGTAGATGAAGACATCCAACCCAGAATGACAGGATTTGCGAATGTCCCCAAAGTTTATGAAATGTCTTTTATCCTTCGAGCACTGTAGATTTTTACCTACCTCAAATGAGAAAATTACTTTTCTGATAGGTCAATTTTTCCCATTATACATATAACAAAGCTGACTACAAATTCTGCTTTTCTCTTGCATCTCTATGCTTATAAATATTAATCCAGATTTTTTTTCCAATCCTCTCTTCAAATATTTACAATATAAAAGATATTTACAATATAAAAGCATATAATTTACAATATATAAGCTTAATAAAAGTTACTCTGTATGTGCGTCACTTGACATATTTTAATCCTGATAGAAAAATGATGTTCTTTCTGAGTACAAGCAGGCTGTTACCATTCCAACAGGGTAGCTTTCAAAATGATACTCAATGCATTCAATGCCATGATTTTTATGGGAACATTCTACCAGCTTGCTGGGCAGCTTCAATCTCACATGGGCACATATGGGGAATAGGGAATAGGGAATGTAATCTAAACAAAAAAAATATAGAAAAAAAAATTAAACCAAATGTTTCCTGTGTTGAGAGATGCAACCAGTCTCCAAAACTGAGCGGGGGCTTGCTAAAGGTGAAGACTACCTGGTTAGATTCAGGGACTTAGCGGTGTTCCCAAATGTGGCTCGGGGTAAAAAAAAACATGCAAAAAGCAGTAACCCCGAGCCACACTCGGGGAAGCTAAAAGCATTACAAAAACACACTTACCTTGTCCCACCAGTGTCCGCCGTGTCCTGCTCGTCCGTGCAGGTCTTCGGGTGGCGTCCTCTTCTTGCGATCTTCTCCTGGAGAGTGCATTGCCGTTCCCCGGGGTTTCCCAGTGATGTCGGTGCATGGGGGAGGCGCGGTGGGAAATTCAAATAATAATGTATTGGATTTATTACAAAATAAGTGTATTGAGTCTAATAAATAAATCTTTAAAATATATATATTTTATGTCATTATATATATATATATATATATAAAGTTTGCAACCAGGGAGGGCTTTTTTTTGCAGAAGGGGCCAGGTGATGGCTCCTTAGCAATACAACATTCAGGAATACAACTTATTTTCCTAATTGCTCTTCATCAGTCAAAATTGTTGAACTGTGCATGCCTGGTATATCCCAGCTGTGGCTGTTGGGACTAGATGAACTTCTGTGTACCTGCATGGGAGTTACTTCATCCTGGCCCAGCCAATAAGGGTGGCTGAAAAAAAAGGAAAAAAGGAAGGGAAGGAGAAAGAAGATGGCAATGATAGAGACAGGTGAGTGTAAAATGAGTTTAGTTCAACTTTATTTACTTCCAATTATTGCAACACGTCTGTACACAGCTTATGAGTCAAAAGGTAACAGCAGTTGCTTTGTCATGCTGATTTCTCATGATTAATGCTGGGTTGGATACAATCCCACCATGTTCTAAAATTCAAGGATTTGTATGTATGAACCCAGAGACAGAAATCTGGCTCTGCCTTTCTTTTTTTTATCATGATCCCATTAAGCTCTAAAGAGGAGATTCAGCATCTATCTAAAGTGCTTTCATGTGCACTTTCTTTTAGGTACCTTTTGTTTAACATTACTAAATTTTTACCATAATATGCAGGAAAAAAACTTAGCATGATTGTTTTTTCTTTTTCTTCACTTAATTTATAGTTTATTGAAAAACAAAAGCTGTGTTTTCTTTAGTTATCTTGTTGCGTTATCAAGCAGCCAACTTTATTGTTCACGTATCTTTGTAAGTTCATGTAATTCCCCCTTTTATTTGCCATTAGTTAGACCAGTCATGATTTTCTAGCAAAAGTACCACTGATAAATGTTTTGGACTGAAATTATTAGGGACCCAAACAAACTACTATGCTTATGACTGTTACTGTTTAATTCTAATGGGTTAGATAGTGTATTAGAATCCATGAAGGCGTGGGACCAAATGACAGTTCTGCCACAGGCATTAAAAAAAAAGGCATTTAGGTGTGGTTCGTGGGGTAGAGAAAAAGAAAGAGGTATGGGGCTGTAAATTAGTACAAAAAAATGTAATTATGTATTAGTACATTCTTGATCAATACATAGTCATACATATAATTTAAATTCAATATATTGTATCCTAAACCTTGTTATCTGTCACAAGGTTTTGATACTTCTCCTAGACAAATAATTCTCTGACATCACAAAGTATTAAATATATACATAAAGTGGGACCTTTAAAGTAGGATCGCAATAATCAATTATGGCTTCCTCAGGGCTTAGTTGTTGCTTTTAGACTGTATGGTCTCTATGTGATATAAGCAAAAATGAAACAACAAACATTTCTACTAAATGAGACATATAAGTTCAGGACATGTTAATACATATTTAATAAAAATAGTAATCAGAAGTGTATTGATAGCATTAGTGATAATAATAATTGCCCATATTGAATCAATGCCTTACAAATAAATTCAAAACATTCAGCTATATCTACTGGCTTCATTGTAACATTGTTAACAAAGTTTGTATAAAGATTATTTGTGTCATATTTGTGTAGTTTCATATCTGATTTTTTAAAATCACCTAGACTTAATCAAGCTGTATAAAAATGAAGGGCTTCTACTTACATTTAGGAGAATAACGAAGTTTATACAGAGATGAGACAGGTTTTTTAGGCCGCAGGTGCTCTGCTAGAGGGATTGTTTGAGGTATATTAGATGAGTTGATCATAATACTTAAATAGATATTTTTATGGTACTACTTTGGTACCTACCTGTTTAAGAAGCAGGTCTATGTAATAACCTCCCTAGCAATCTAATTCCGTCCAAATTTCCATGCAAAAAGCGGTACAATTTTTTGCATGGAAATTTATTTTTCACTGTAGGCTATAATTCTTAGGCATAACTTACCGATATTTAATACATTTAACAAATTTATTAATAAACTTTAAATAACAAAACACAGAAATCTGTTAAAAAAATAAAAAATACTTGTAAAAAACAGTTATATTACACGTAAAAAATACGTGTAATATAACTGTACAGTAGCATATAAAATATATTTATAATATAATTATATATTGTATTTCCTTGTATTGGACTCATAACAGCTTTTTTTGTAATAAAACCCCGGAGATCACGTGGGAATAATAGTCCGCTGAGCAGAGGCTTTAAAGTCTGTCCCTGCTATAGCCGTAGCACCACCACATGGTGTTGCTGGGTCCCTTGTAAGTCCCTGAGTATACACAGGGGGACTACAAGTGAAAAAATGACCAAGTAGGGCTTCTAAGATTAGAAGCTCTAGATCAGAGGTCGGCAGACTCCGACCTTTAGGCCAGATATGGCCTAGCCGGTAGTTTGTTCCGGCCAATCAACCCCTGGCCAATCCGGCCTATTGCTGGCCAGCAACCCGTGGAGCGATAGGGGAGGAAATTCCTTCAGGTGGCCTTCCTGGTGGGGGGCTGAGCAATTAGGGCAGGACTCGAGAGAGAGAGTCTGGCCTAGTGTGCTCCTGCCCACCCCTGAGATGGCCTATTGGCCGAAAAAGTTTAATGACTTCTGCTCTAGATAATAGGTGTTAGTCTGTTGCCCATCAGATATGAAAATATTCTTCTAGAAACACATTACAACATTGCAGTAACAGATGCATAGCATATATTATAAATTAAAGTGCACAACATCATGTTACAGAAAATTGTTATTAAATTACCAAGAGTATATTATTGAAAACTGGGTCACAAAAGATATGAGGCTGCTCAAATCAGGTAGAGCATATGCTAGATCAGAATATATACAGGGTGGTGTTTGCAGTTGTATATAAAGTATTGTACTCATAATTAGTTTCAGTGCCTATTAGGGAGTTGTATTGTTTGATGTACTAGGTATGGGACATGTTTTAGAATGTTGTGATGAAACATGAGTTTTACTAGTCTATATGTACTTTTATTAGTGCGTTACACTGAACTCTTGCATATAGATCATTATGGGGTAAGATATAGTAATCTTGGTATTTTATAAAAAGGATTTATAGCTTACAAAGTCATATAAGCCTGGTTTTTTAGTGGCTTGCAAATTGATAATCCATTTAGTTTCCCTTATAAGGAGATTATTGTCTGTATCTCCTCCTTTCGTGTTTTCAAGTATGTGTTCTAAACCAAAAAAGGATAATACTTTGCTGTCGTATTGATGTTTAGTTGCTACGTGATGACAGACTGGTGTAATCATTTTACCAATAGTAATAGAATAAATATGTTCATATATGCATTTTTTGAATGGCCGTTTGGTCTCCCCAACATAAAACGCTCCACATGTACAGAGAATAATAAAGATTACTCCAGTTGTATTACAGCTGATTTGTTGATGTGGTCAATGGTTAGTTCTGTTAGGTAATGTTATCATTAGTGCTTCTTTTATCCATTTGTATTGCGTACATTGTCCACATCTAAATGTGCGAAATGTTCTCAGAGAATCCAGGCCTTATGCTACCGTCCTGACTTTCTTTCATACTCAGGTAAGTGTACTGCTCTGTGCAGATATACTCCCTAACCCTTCCTCTATTGTACTGTACCAAAAATGGACAATAAAGCAATATTTCTAACTTAATATTACTACTCTACTACAGATAACTAAAACCCTACTTCCCCTGGGAGCTACATAAGGTACTGAAATTTATTATACATCATTCCTGAGGAAGTAACTTCATAGATGTTATGTTCAACACCACCTATTTAATACATAGACCTGCTTCTTAAACAGTTAGG
Source organism: Pyxicephalus adspersus (assembly GCF_032062135.1). NCBI lineage: Eukaryota > Metazoa > Chordata > Amphibia > Anura > Pyxicephalidae > Pyxicephalus > Pyxicephalus adspersus. The sequence goes on from NW_027317009.1 coordinate 71,334, forward strand.
TACCAAACTAGTACCATAAAAATATCTATTTAAGTACTATGATCAACTCATCTAATATAACTCAAATAATCCCTCTAGCAGACCACCTGCGGCCTGAAATACACGTCTAATCTCTGTATACACTTGGTTATTCTCCTAAATGTAAGTAGAAGCCCTTCATTTTTATTCAGCTTCATTAAGTCTAGGTGATTTTACATCTTGGTAAATAAATCCAAGACATTATACTATTAAAAAGTTCTATTAGATATGAAACTACACAAATATGACACAAAAATGATAGAGTAGTCTTAATACAAACTTTGTAAATGATGTTACAATAAAGCCAGTAGATATTGCTGAATGTTTTGAATGTATTTATAAGGCATTGATTCAATATGGTCAATTAATATTATCACTAATGCTATTAATACCCTTCTGATTACTATTGTTATTAAATATGTATCAATACGTCTTGAACGTATAACTCTCATTTAGTAAAAATATTTATGTTGTTTCATTTTCTTTTATATAACATAGAAATCATACAGTCTAAAAGCAACAACTAACCCCCGAGAAAGCCATTATTTGCAAAACGTGTCGGGTAATTTGTGACCATAACAGGTCCCACTTTATGTATTTATATATTACTGTAAGATGTCAGAGAGATAATTGTGTAGGAGAAATATCCAAACCTTGTGACGTGAAACAAGGAATAGGATACAATATATTGAATTTAAATTATATGTATAACTATGTATAGATCCAGAACGTATTAATACATATTTAAATTTTTTGCACTAAATTAAGAGCCTCAAACCTCTTTTTTTTTTTTTTTTTTTTTTTTTTTACCCTACAGACCAGATTTAATTGTAAACATACTATAGGTGGCTCACCATAACACATTAGAAAAAGCAGGAAAATAATCAAGGCTATTCTGAGGAGAGTATGTGCTGCAAAGTTTTTAGGGGAAAGTTTTTGAGGGAACGTTCTTTTAGTAAAATACTTGGAGGGAGTTGCTTTGGGATGTTTCTGTTAAAGTGCTTGGGGAGAACAGTTCTTGGAAAAAGTGGGAACGCAGCCAAATTTATTCCATTGATGCATAAAAATGTACAGGAAACTCACGGCCATCTTAGTGGACAAATATAAGTATATATATATAAATATGTTTCATGATGTCTGGCAGCTGTTAGTTTGCATAGCCCTGTTGTGAACTTCCACTCTCCCCTTCCATCCTTTTATTGCTATTTCACCCCCCAATGTTTCTTGCCCCAGTTCTTCTGTGTACATATATTCTTCTTTTATCTTCTGGTACTAAAAATACAAATTGGATTGTTCCTTCACCATTTTGTAGATTTTTCAGGAGATTTTTTTTCTTTACAGGAGTACCACCCTCCACTGACAGCAACATTGCAAAGCTGTTTGACTTCTCAGGATGGCATGTGTCATGGAATGGCTGAACACCTCCATGCAATCCTCCATCTAATCAGTCTGGCTAAGAAATAAACAAACTGCACACCAGCTCTCCTCCTCCTACCTCTAATTCAGCAATGTGATCACTGACAACTGAACCTGAACTGTGCCTGGGCAAATTCACTCATGTTCATTACTTTGTGCTTGTGCTGCATTTACTGGTGAACATATTTCTGAAGAGCAACCTTGGGTTGTGACATGTCTTGGCTTTGGCCAGAAAGGTCTGCACCCCCTGTAACAGATTCTACACTGAAAAAATGCCCTTGTGGCCTTGCAGAGACCGAATTGCCTCCCATTTTAAAAATGATTTCTAAAATGCCACCCATTTGAATTTGAAAAAACATATGCTGGCCCACTTGTACAAAAAAAAAAATGGTTACTTACTATCTGATGTACCATAGGCAGGAAGTTTGGATTTTCTTGGCCCAGGACAGCAAAAGCTCACTTGTCGAAGCCTATGAAGGAGAGAGAAAAAAATGAAATTGTTGTAGGATGGGAAACAGGAGAAAGACACCCATTGTTTACCTCATGACCATGGATGTGTTAATGGGAAGTGATACTTTTATGGGGAACACCTAGCACAACAGGATGCAGAGGGTTATGGGCTACATGAAGAGGTAGAGAAGGATGAACAAGAGGAAGTAATGGGGTAGGATTGTTTTAAGTGTTACACAGGTTGTTATCTACAGGGTTGTGCCATAGAAGCCTGAGTGCCAGATTATTTAACTAGATTACTAGGCTAAAAACTAGACATTTGGACAGAATGCTTGGAGAGTATGCTATCCAGGTGCTGTCTGATCCACCTCCAAGTTGGCTGGAGAGAAACAAATAACATTTTATGAAAAAAAATTATTTCTGCATTGGTCACCTGTTTTAGCAAACTGTTCTTGATGACGATGAGTAATTGCATCACCACCAACCTCCCTAACACCACTATAACAAAGACTAACATCACAATTTGTGGTAAGCCAAACAGAAGGATGGCTTCAAAGTGCCCTCATCCTGCCCATGGCTCCCAACATTGGCTAAAGAAACCATTCCCAGTGACTTTTCAAAAATAACAGACATAATGGCCCTGTAATATAGTTTATACCTGAGTAAAAATAAATGTCACATGTAAGATACCTACACCATTAAAGTTCTTTGCCAAATGAATTCACTTTGCTAACAGAACAGACTAAGCCCTTTTGATAAATCAAACTTATTGTGATGTGACTTCAAAGACTGATCTCTGCCACTTTTAGCAGCACTTGTTAAAATGTAAATGTACCTGCAGAGAATTGCATAAAAGCTTCAGTCTTCCTAAAGCAATCATTGCTGCCTAGGAAATGATTGGGGTTAAATTTATCAGGAGTAGTAAACTTCTTGGGGTCATGAAGAAAAGAACATAGTACTAACTTGGAGGATATCACTGAATCTCTGGATCTCATGGATTACAGCATCCATATACAGCATCTTGCTCCGATCTTTAATGTTTGAAATGTGATTTTGTCCAATCACTTGATATATATATATATATATATATATATTTGGTTTTAGAATTTGACATCTTCGGTTTTGGATTTAGTTGGACTACAGGCTCAGAATCTGCCTATAACTAATGTTCCCAAATACTCCCGAATGCTCCCGAATACTTTGGTGAGCATTCCCATTAGCTGTCCACTGTATACCATAGGCTCTCTGAGCTCATTGTTAAAGCAAACCATAGTTCGGCTAACAAGTAACTTTATTTGGTCCCAACAAAAACACTAATCTTGTTCAATTTTGGGAAATGTAAAATGTAAAAACAGTGTAAAATTCATATTGTACCTTCATATATACAGTTGCAGGACATGCTTCCAGAATTCATGAAATACATTCCAGGACTTCACCAGAGAATAGTCAGGGATCTAAACAGACTAAAGAAATGCATTGTAGATATAGTAAAGATGAACAAGGACACATATGATCCTAACTGTCCTTGTGATTATATAGACTGTTTCCTTGTGAAACAGCTGCAAGTATGAACTTTAACACATATTCGAAAACAAAAAAATCAGGTTAGTCCAAAAGGCCAAGGAACCATGTGAAAAGTACCTACAAAAAAACAATCAAAATGATTTGATATGAGTAAAGGAAAGTCAAATCGGCCTGTTTTTCCAAACAACTATATAAAGAAAATAAATGGCCAGCTGTAATCTTCTTAGAAACACTTTAATGATAGTTCATCAACATGCCTTTGACTGCTTTAGGAGGCTGAACCTTCCAATCCCTACATCACTAAAGGTCACCATTGCAAAACAAAATGGTTACAAAACATATTAAACCTGGTAAAAGATACCAGAGGTTGATGTTTCTAGAAGTGTGGGTTTTCGGAACAGACTTCAGTTGGCACTTTCACTTCCAGATCTACAGGAAAACAAATTTGCACTTCTCTAAGCTCACACGAACACAGATATATCCTGTTCTACACCAAAAATTTTGCAGCATGTTCCCAACTGAAGACTCTTCTTTTCATTTACAGTTAATTTTGTTTTTTTACATAGAGTAAATCAGAATTGCTATTCATTATTGTAATATTTTTGTATTTTTTTTGTTAGGAAATGGACAACCTGAACATTGATACAAAGAACGTTATAAAAAGCAAACTGAACTTGTTCTTTGAGGGAACCGAGACAGTCAGCAGCACCCTCGGACAAGGGCAAGATAATTATTGCAGAGAATTTAGCAGTAAAAACACTTTAAAAGAATATGGCCTAGCAACAAACCAGATTTCAGTTTTGAGAAATCAAATACAAAATAATATATTTAATAGGTCTGCTTTTTGCTTAGCCGTTTAAATCCATGTTGTTCAAACAAAGTAATTGAAGAAATAGTAAAATATCAAAAAGAGATCACAATCCTTAGAGGAAGGGAGTAACCAATTGCCAGACTCATTGATATATTTATTATACTATCTTACCATATACTGTCTACAATAGCATATGCTTGCATTAGCATTACTGTATATACCTTAGTTTCACAGTTTCAACTCATACTGTCAGCAATATCGTCATATGGTAACTCACCTTCTTTTATGTGATTGCTTCCTAACGCCACCAAAGACTATTCCTAAAGTTCAGATGAAAAAGTAGTAATCATAGATGTAATGAAGGTTTTTTCCAACATGATCTGGTATTTCAAAATTAAATAACTGGATTAAATCTAAACCGGGTCCTCCATCCTGCGTCCTGCCTGATCGCTGCCTCACCTAGTAGTGGATAAAATAGTTTTACTCGCTGTCATTTTTCAATGAAGTTTCAATGTAAGTTTATTTTCATCATTAATTGAAATACAATTATCAAGAAAAGGAATTGAGAAAGCATTTACCTCCATTGTGAACTTCAAGTTATAGTCATTTTGTTGAATCATTTTGTTGAATCAGCTCGAAATTCACAAAGAGATGTCTTAGCTCCTGTCCAAATTAAAAAATTAGGGAGATATGTGGGCTCAAGATATAATGGCAGACAATCTTCCCTCTTGTGCCCTCGTGCCCTCCGTGTCCCCCGGCGTAGGAAACCACTAATTGACTTCAGCTTTGTGCAGTTGTGACTTAGCGGCGATTGCAGATGTGGCGGAAGAATTATTAGAATCTCCAACTCACCCCACATTACCTGTGCTTTTGATGGCTTCATTTGTTTTCATTTTTCAATTTTTCCCTAGCATAGAGTGTACTGTACTATGCCACTGTGTAGCTTTGTTGCCCTATTCTGCCCTCATAGTTTGAATTACAAATAAGAAGTTTTGACAAAATTATGTATATGTACTAAAGGATCATTAAAATATTGAAAGACCAACCTAGACAGGAGTATTTAGTTATATTTATTGGCCTATTTAGAATTTAGGAGATCTTTTTTTGATGGGGACCAGTATGGAACAATAGGTTTAGAATTCATGTTAGTTCCTTACAGGAAAAGTACATTTTTTCGCCAACCCTGGAAAATTGTAAGGTTAAAATGAATATGGTCCAAAGACATGGTTTTTTGGCAACAGTTTTTTGTGTATTCAACAAAACCCATTAATAAATTCTCATGTATATAAAACAGCCAACATAATGGCAACAATACAGATTTGTAAGGTACTTCCTCATCTCTTGTAGTTAGTTATCCAAATATTTTCGTAAAAATCCGCAGTACAATTGGAGGGGTACTTCCTCGTTTTACAGGTTATGTACCTCCTATGCTAGACACAAATCAACTACTTAAAGGCCATAGAACACATAACATGAATATTTCTTTTGCCGCAGCTTTGTTAAGCCGATGCATTTAGCCCAATTTTGGCTTCCTCAGGGGTGATACTACATATGTTGGAGTTCGAACCACTGTTTCTTGAAAACATCTGAATATTAAATAGATATGTGTTACAATAATATGTTGGTATTTAAATCATTGTTTTATTTCCCTCCTTAAGTAATAATTGAATTACTTTCATTGGGATATACTATCTAAGGCTTCAATAGTCAATATCATATTGGTCTTAGTATTTAATGTCATATGGTACATCAGGGGTCAAGAAGAATATCCTGATATATATATTATGTTCAAACAGTCTCATTACTTCAGAAATAACTTAACTAGTTTTCCACATAGTGTTTTTTCCTTATATAGAAATATGTTTTTTCTTTTTTCTTATAGGGATATGCATATCTGCTAGAAGCATCAATAAGTAAACAAATATGATGTCATCAAAAAATTGGTAACAGACTTACATTACCCTTACTTGTGCGCACTTGTCATTTTGCGGAAAAAAATAAAACAATATACCGTACTTCTCTTCAGCCTGTATGCAAAATTATTTTCTCTTATTGTACAGGAGTTTCTTATAGGTTTTCTTAATGGAAGGTCTATAAGTAATAAATATCATAGTAATGGGTAGATATTCAAAATATAAAAGTAACATGCTATATTATATAGTCATTTGTTTGGTAAAACAAATAATTTTGGTTAATTCTTACCCTTCTAGATATGGAGGATACCTCCACTATAAAGATGAGTAGGTATAGGATGTACTTCTGATAAGAATCCACTAGTAAACCTATAGTGGATAAAGCATTGCAATCAAGGATCCCAAAGTTTCTGAGTATGGTAAGTGAAAACCTGCGCAAATCCTTCCATTGGTCTCCATTGCCAAAGACAATTCCTGCAAAACAACAGTCCAAAGAGTGAAAGCTGCAATTTTCATATGCAAAATGTTTGACCCCCATTTTGCCCTCTCCAACAACTGGGCATGCGTACCATACATGCTTTTTTCCTACTTTGTGAAGATATACTCACCTCAGGAGTACTCTGATCCATATGTGCATGTTGCTCCTATGCTGAAACATTGATTGCAGTCTCCCTGAGAATACTCCATAGATGAACATCCAATAAAAAAGTGTTCACATCATGAATAACTAAAAAAAGGACCCCGTCTACTGTAAATAGAAAAGTTAAGACTCTGGACTGGAATGTCACATGATGTTGTTTTTTTTGTGAATTAAAGGTGATTAAATGCCAGTGTTCAGATAAAGGGGTAGTGGGGTTAAACCCTTGCCTGAAATTTAGACTTAAAACACATCGAAGAGCTGTCCTATCTAGAAAACTAGAAACTATAGTCCTGTTTCATCTTGATGGGGCAGAACTTCTGGACAGCACAGCCTGCATTTCTTGTACCACTATGCAGTCTATACATCATGCTCCATGTTACTTACTTACTTACACACAACATTACAGTTAATACTCCCTATCTTAATCCAGACATCTCTAATTCTAACAGGTAATAACAGTTACACATTACAATGTATCAGCTCAGTATTCGTTCTTTATATAAAAAAGCAAACAATTGTATCTCTATCTGGTGAATGTTCAGATGTTCAGAAAGTTATAGGCTTAAATTCTAGCCCAGTTGCCAACCCTAAGATTAATCAACATGAAAAAATACCAGGAAAATTAGGGTTTTTAAGGCAAATTGTTACAGTTGTTACAATTGTGTTGACACTATAATTGTTTGTCTTGTACAATGATGATTAGTATTCATTATTCTTTCATGAATATCATGAAGAACTAAAACTCAAGTTGAAGGTCATATCAAACTGTATGAGCTTATTGTACTGCAATACTTCAGAGTATTCAACTGTAACAATTTGCCTTAAAAACCTTACTTTTCCTGGTATTTTTTAAGTTCTTCATACAGTATATGATCTAGCAACTTATTCGCTACTATTCATTTTTGACTCCATTATTGTGAGATCTTTCTACTAATCACTACACCTGATGGGTGGGCCACGGAGAGACCACCCTCACTCCTCCTTCTTTGATATAACCCCTTTTTCCTTTCCATTTCTTTATATTTAAGATTAATAAAATATATTATTATAGCAATGATTTAGCGTATATACATTAATTGTTGTTTAGGAAACAGGCAGTTAGAAGGAGGGCAGAGCTGGAGGCAGGCAAGTGTAGACCAAGGTCCAGGAAATCAGTAGGCAAAGTATAATATGGGTCCAAGTAAAATGGCAGGCAACAGGCAAAGTGTATTCTGGGTTCAGGCAAAAGTCAGATCAGAATATCAATATAGCACAAACACAGAATAGGAATGATATCTGATGCAACTTCACAGCACCAGCCACCATTACTGCTAAGGCTAAAATTGTTGAAGGGAAAGCAAGTGTAATTTCTTCACCTGTGATAATGGCGGTGGCTGGGATGGAGTAGAAGTCTCCCATAATGCACCATTCATTCTTAGAATGAAAGGTGATGTATGATAGAGGTATTTCAGGGCCAAAAGACTGCAACAGTTTTTATTACAAAATAAAGAATTGGCCACCAAGGGAAGCTTCCAACAAGGAAACTGGTTTCTAAGGATTTGTGCTTAAGTACAAAATAAAAAATGATCTGGACTCTAGCAGGGCCCAAAATTATTTAAATCTAACCTAAAAGGTAAAACAACACACATGAGATCCCGTTGTGTCATAATTCATTCTCAAAAAGCTATGTGTGAAAAACTAAGTACCCTACATGGTTCAAAAGCTTGAAGAACCATCTTTAGCTACAATAATCTAATTTTTAAAGTAGTTTTTGTATGATTTGTCAGTCTCTCATAACTTTGTGGAGAAATTTTAACCCACTCTTGCTTTAGTTCATTAAGATTTTCAGGCATACTGTTCTTTTAAGTTCCTGTCACAGTATTTAATCCGAATGATGTACACTCTTTGATTGGGCCATTGTACACATTGAATGTTTTCAGCTATTCCACTGTAAATTTTGCTGGTGTATTTGGGATCACTGTCCCAGTGGATGACCTAGTTTTGTCCAATCTTTAGCACCGATGGCTTTGCATTTGACTGTAGAATACTGTGGTAGCCAGATGAGTTTGTGGTTGACTCAGTGAAGTTAGCCAGGTCCTTTGGTTGCAAAGCAAGTCCCAAATTGACATCCTCCAACATCGTGCTTGGCAGTTCGTGTGAGGAGTTTGTGATGATAAGTTGTATTTGCTTTTTTCCAATACATCAGGGAATTGTTATAGAAGTTTTGTGGTTTGTTCATATGGAGCTTTGCAAACCTAAACTGTGTTGCAATGTTCTTGCCATGTACTGCCAAAAGCACAAGTAAGGCAAGCATGACACTACAATGGACTGGGGTCTGGGAAGCTGTATAGGACTAGGCAGGGTGCGCAACCTTTCCTTGTTTAGAAAAAACTGTCAATTTCTTAAGCATACACAGTGAAGTGAAGTGATGGGCTTCGTGCTTTAAAGCTCGATTTGCTGTGTGTGGACAACAGAACACCCCAGGGTGATATAGTATACAAGATAGAATTTCATCCCTGGCATAGGCTCTCTCCAAATGGCCTTGATTTATTAAAGCTCTCCAAGGCTGGAGAGGATACACTTTTATCAGCGAAACTAGGTGATCCAGCAAACCTGGAATGGATTCCTTAAAAGTAATTTGCTATTGGTCAGCAAAAATGAGAGACAGGAAAGTACATAACTCCTATTTCTTTATCAGTATATTGGTTGCCTACTCCAGGGGTAATATATATATATAAAAAAAGACAAAGAGAAAAGACTGGGGTTTTGAGTGGCTAGACTTCAAAATATATTTAGTATGAATCATGTGAATCATCATTTAGTATGTCATATGAGTAAGGCAATACAATATTGATTGTAAATATTGTATTACCTTACTCATATAGCATATAAGCATTCATACTAAATATATTTTGAAGTTTAGCCATTCAAAACACAGTCTTTTCCCCTTGTTCTTCTTGTTTGGATATTTGTTAGCAAATTTTTTCAACCCTCGACCAGATCCATTTCAGGTTTGCTGGATCACCCAGTTCACTGATGAAGGTGTATCCTCTCCAGTCTTGGAAAGCTTTAATAAATCAGGGCCAATGTGAGAACTGGCTTCAGCCAGCCTGTGGTCCAAAGATGACCATCAAATTCTCATAAGGTCAATAAATGACACAACTAGTTTTATACCTCTCAACTGTTCCTAATTTGGAAGGACTGTTCCTTATCCTGATCCAAGTCCCCCTGTCCTTCATTCCTCTTCAGCTGTTCCTCCTGTAAAGCATAATAAATATTATACTTACCTTTCTTCCAGCGTGGTGCAGGGGTAAGGGGGTACTAACAACAAGATCTTGGGAAGTATTGGGTACACAAAGTCATAAGGTGAGATACTGTAGCACAGTGCTAGAAGCATCTTATTAAAAAAGATTTGGGCTTCTTCACATGTCCTAGGATCTTGTTGATGTCACTCTAACCTAAATATCCCAGTCAGAAACTGGGAGGAAAGGTGATGATAATATTTTACATCACTCATAATAATGTTTAGGCAGGTATGGAAAATGGGAGGCAGGGCAGATTTAAAATGCAGACCTTCCTTTTTAGGTGCAAGAGCTTTATTGGGCACACTGTTATAAGAACATATATTTGCATCTTCTTCTTTCCCTTTTACACAACCATCATGTAGCATCATGTACTCTGAGCAAAAAAAAAATTATACTGGTTATCCTACAATGACATAATATCTCTTACTCTGTAACACACTTTTTTAGCACAGTAATATTATGATAAATTTGTTAAATTTTTCTTTTATCCACTGTGGGAAAAATGTAACAAAAGTATCATATTACTGTGCTGGAAAGTGTGTTACAGAGTAAGAGATACTTATATTAGAGCATTAGAGGTTTTGAATAGGGAGACTTCCAGCCAATCAGAGACCTGTAGTGCCGGGCATCTTCTCAATGATTGCAGCCGTTACCTTTAGTGCCCCGAGGATCATAGTGGAACTGCAGAGTTCAACACATACAACTAGTAAAGGGCTGCAAGAGCAATCTGATTGCTCTTGCAGCCCTTAACAGTCCCTCAAAATAACCCAAATTCTCCCACTATTGATTTCAATGGTGTTCCAATTGGGCATTCAATCACCTGAACAATATTTCACTATTCAATTGAATAGCTGTTGAATCGAATAGTGAGATATTCCACCAACACTAGTTGTCACTCTTCCATGTCAAGAATTAGCACAGGGACCCATTAGACTGGGAGTGCAGTGCTGATAAGGACATGGGGCAGCACGTCCAAATTCCACATAGGGACCCATCAAACTTTCATTTTTTGATTTAGATGTAGTTAATTGACATACTTTCAGCTGCTTTAGAATAAAGCAGTCAATAAAATCTCTGGGACAGTTGGGATCCAATGTCTCCTGGTTCTTCGTCACTCTCTCCAAGATGAATTCCTTCAATTTGTTCAAATGCTTGACTATTCTGTGGTGAGGTCCGGGAATGTAGTTCATGAATTCTGGGAGCATGTCCAACAACTAGATAACACACAAAGACACAAAATTAATTTAAATTTCTCAAATTTAGACATGATTATTATTGCATTATTGCAAAGCTTGTATAAGCTAATTTGAGTTAGATCGAGCAACATTTACAGTGGGCATTCTAAGGTATAGAGAGGGTGGATTCAGGATTGGATGTTATTGGTCAGAGGCAGAACGTCCCTGATGACTTCCAGCTAATGGGACAGCTGCCTGCTGGAAATTATAGCAACAGGCTCACTGACTACTATTCAAATTAGTTACTACAGTTGCTTTCAAGCCTTTAGTTAAATCCCAACTAATATTTTTTCCCTATCAAATTTTAATAGACTTTGGAGGCACCTTTTCAACAAAACACATATTCTGTCATTTCCATAAAATCATAATTTATTTAAACAATAAAAAACAAGATATATCCTTTAAATTTAAATGTATACAAGCAGTATGTATCCAGTCCCAATTTCGACTTATATATTTATAGGCATATAGGATGAAATAATCATCAGTTTAACCTACCTATATGCTGGGGATATTTCCATGTTTTCTCCTATTGGGCCTGCTTTATTAAAGCTCTGCAAAGCTGGAGAAGATACACTTTAATCAGTGAACCTGACTAATTCAGCAAACATGGAATGGACATCTTAAAAGTTATTTGCTATTTGTTAGCAAATGTTTTCAGTCCTAGTCCAGATTAATTCCAGGTTCACTGATAAAAGTATTTTGTCTAGCCTTGGAGAACTTTAATAAATCAGGCCAATTATAGCAAATTCTTGAGTTGTGATTAGCTGAAAAATTAGCTTCTGTCCATCAGCTCTCTCTCTTTTACAACACTTTTTAAATGCTGCTCCTGGCTCCTTTGGGAAAGTATGTTACTAAAGTATCGGAAGTGGTCATCCTCAGGAGCCCTGCATGCCCCGGAGCTCCTGAAGATGGCAGCTTCCAATCACTTTAGAAAGATTTGTGTCTTTCCTTGTTTGCATGTCAAAGTTTGTACACACCCTTTTATTCGCTTGCAGTATCCGATGCATTGTTATATTGGAGGAGATTCACAGTCCTCCTACCATGTGTTATTGTTGTAATATAAATCATCCATCACGAGTCTGTAACACACTTTCCAGCACAGTAATATGATACTTTTGTTACATTTTTCCCACAGTGGATAAAAGAAAAATTTAACAAATTTATCATAATATTACTGTGCTAAAAAAGTGTGTTACAGAGTAAGAGATATTATGTCATTGTAGGATAACCAGTATAAAAAAAAAATAGTTAAATCAACACAAACATTAATTTTTGTTTTTTTTAACACTTTTTTTATCTGAATTTTTGACGTCGAATCTCATTTTGGTCTGGTCTATCCGAATTCAAACAGGCATATTTGGGTAAAATATAAGGACAACCCGAATTCGAACACCAACACTAGTGACAACCACCCCTCAAATGTGGAACCCCCACTCTTTACATCAGAGCCCTCATTATATTTAACGTTACAGTCCCCCTACTTCACATCTGGACCCCTGCTTTTACATTCCTCATATAAGGCCCATGTAAAACATCAGACTCCCAGTTTTTATCATTGTTTCCCCCTTTACAGTCCTTTTCTTCATGTCGGAGTCCCTTTTCCCTACAGAGTCCCTTTTCTTTCAAATATATTTTTTAACCTGACTGTAGTATGATTAAATCTTCCCATATACCAAAACCATGTAAGGAAAATAAATGGCCAACTGGGGTTTTTGTAGAAACTAACACTTCAAGATAAGTTAATGAGTTATTCTACATGTTTCTTGTTGCTTTTGAACCTGCAAGTCCTAACATCAATAAAGGACATCTTGGCAGAGGGAATGGTGGACGGAAACAGTTAAGGACACAGAAAATTGTCATTTTAAGATGTGTTTATTTTTTAATAGACTTTCCTTAGTGATTTCTCTTCATTACATCTTATCAGAACAGAAGAATTTCCTTTCTTCTTCACAAGGAAACCTTGTATTGAAAGTTACATGTTTGCAACAGAGTCACTTTCTATTTCTTTACATATACACACATTTTTCCTTTTTATTATTATTATTAATTATTATACAGTATTTATATAGCGCCATCATATTACGCAGAGCTGTACAAAGTCCATAGTCGTGTAACTAACTGTCCCTAAAAGGAGCTCACAATCTAATGTCCCTACCATAATTTTCTGCACCAATCAACTTAATACCGTACTATTTTGTTTCTAGGAAAAGGACAATCCAAACTTTGATATGAACAACATGATAATGACAATTCTTAACTTGTTCTTTGCTGGAACTGAGACAGTCAGCAGCACCCTAGAGCCACAAAGGAGGTATTTAAGATGGCAATTTTTGTATTGATATATATGCAAAGAACAAATCAATGAATACCAATCAAATAAATAATCAAATGCATTGATACAAAGTTTAGATGGTCATTTCTTGATTACTTCATCAAGGTATGTTTGACCAATGTATTATACAAGAAATGCTCTATCAAGTGTGGTTGGTTAAAACCACCTAACCACAATAGGATGCGACAGTACTGTAACCGTGTAACGCATTCTGCCCAATTGGGCTTCCTCATTGGTATATGATGGAGACTTTATGGTATGTGTAAAGATGAATATATGGTTTTAGAGCAGGTTGGTCTACCTATAGTGCAGATAAGGATAAGGTAGAGTAGAACTAGTATTCCTATTGCTTGTCCTGGAAGTAACATAGGAAAATTCAAATTGTAGATATTTCCTGTTGATTTTAAGGTGTTGTAACTTATTTAGAAGCATTTCCAAAGTTGCCATAGGAAATTCAGAAAGGTTCCAGATATTCCAATAGGAGTTTCAAGTGTATGAAGAAAGATTGCCCGATATTACAAAGATGCAGCAACAGAATAATGGGAATGGATATGGTTGCAGTTTCATCTCTGTTCCCATTACACTGATGCTGCATCTTTGTGACTTAGATACTCAAGGAGGGAACTATCTGTTTATCTTCTGTTTCGGTTAATGGGTATTTTTTTACATAAAAAGACAAATTTCAGTCAATTTTTTTATAGGTTAAAGGAATGAAGAATGGTTTACATTTTAGTTCATTTTCAATTCATTCTGTGTCCAAACTAATAAACAAAACATTGCACAGACCTGAAGTTTTAAACAATTTCCCCAGACAGAAGTGACCAGGATTCCAACTAGATTTAAACCCCCTAGCGGTATTCCTGAGTGTGACTCGGGGTGGGAAAAAATGCAAAAAGCGGTAACCCCACTTGGTGTAACTTTGGGGGACCCCCTTACTTTATCCCCGTGTTCCATCAGTGATCTCACGATCCCGCTGTGATGGCGGGGCACTTCTCCGTTGGGGGCGTGGCCGGGTGGGAAATTTAAAGGAAGATTACAAAGTAATCTACTTTTAAATACCGCCCCTGGTCCCCACCACCCCGATGCACGCATCTGCAGTTAGATGCGATGCACCATGCAGGATTTCTGCTTGCTTTGCTGTTCCCTCAGCCACAGAAGTATTGTATGCTGTGGGCTCAGCTCCACTATACAGCGAGGACGAGCTAGTAGAGGACAGTCAGCAGCTACTGCCCAGCCAAGGTCTGGAGGAGACATCCACCGCTTCCTCCGCTAGGCGGGCAAGTAGTGATGAGGAGAGTAGCGTGGGAGGTGGTGTTGCGAGTGGTCAGGCTCCTGACCCAGAGACTGTTGAGGAGGACATCGGTGACATGCATACACTACTCGATGATGATGAAGCCGATCACACTTGGGAGCCGGGTGAAGAAGGGGTTTCATCATCATCAGGAGAAGAGGGTAGCAGCTTGCCCGTGAGGCAGCAGCTTAGCCAGCAAGGTGGTAGCATGGCTGGTAGTCAGCAGGGTGGCAGCAGTGGGAGGTCGGGAGCCAAACGTGCCCGGGGTAGACCACTTGCTTCACAGCAGCCTACCTCCCCGGGAAGTAGTGGTGAAGGGGTTAACGGAGCCAGCGGCGGTAGCAGTCAGTCAGTGCCGAGTGTTGGGGAGAAAATCATCTACTCGGCGGTGTGCCAGTTTTTTGTTAAGCTGCTGGAGTAGGTTAACATGGCCAGGGTGCCAATGGGTGCGTCAACATATGCAGTGTCACCATAAAGTGGCCTGGGAGAACTGTGGCTCTGATGTGGTGGCCCAGCCTGCCGCACCCAGTGGCACTTTCCGGCTTTCAGGCAGTCAAGCCTCCACCAACTCAGCCGAAGGAAACTGTATGTCATTTCCATCTTCTGCGGGTCCAGATGCTCCTGCTCCTCCTACTTCTCATCAGTCATTCCGTCAGCAATCGATCACCAAAGCGATTGCCAAAAGAGACAACAGTATGAGTGCACTCATCCAATGGTTGCTGGTGCTGCAGTCCCTCTTTTTCCAAGTGGTGGACTCCACACCTTTCAGAGGGCCGATGCCTTTTGCGGAGCCTAGATGGAGAGTCCCAAGCTGTCATTTCTTTGCCAAAAAAGACAGTACCAGCGCTGCACAAATATGTAGAACAGAAAGTGGGCCAGTCCTTGAGCCTGTCGGTGTCTGCCAAAGTGCATGACACCGGCCGTTTGCTCAGGCCCTTTGAGGAGGCCAGGTTATTTGTCAGGACTACGGGTTGAACAACGTCATTCCATTACTTCATGTCCTGGAACAGATGCTGGTTTACCTCACTGGTCAGGGGACTGGAGACGTGGCGCCTAGATCTCATGGCCACATGAGCCTTGTGGGGGCTGAACTGGAGGAGGAGGACATTGGATCAAAGGCATTGTATAGCGAAATGGGTGTTTTTTTTTTACTCAGGTGACAGGAAAGGAGGAGCAGGAGCAGCCAGAGGAGCAAGAGGGAGATGAGGGGGACGAGGCAGAGGACCCAGACATACTGTGGCAGTATGCAGTGGAGATGGAAGCAGGGAGTCCCTTCTAGTCGCTTGCAGAAATGGTCCGCTGCATGCTCACTTGCTTGCGCACTGACAGCCGAATTGTCACCATTCGGCAAAAGGATTACTTCTGGCTTTCCACCCTGTTTCCACCTCACTACCGGTCCAAAATGGGGGCCTTTTTTTACACCCGCTGACAGGGAGGACAAACTGAACTACTACAGAGACATTCTATGTAGTCAGTTGGCCGCTGCCTGCTCCATCGTCCATCCTCTCGCAGGTCTAACCGGGGGGGGTCCTCTGCATTCACGTTCCACTGCCATGGGTGCTGTGAAGGGGTGGGGTGGCAGGAGCAGTACCAGCTCCATCAGCAGCAGCCTGAGTCTAGAGTCGCTGATGAGCAGCTTTCTTCACCCGCATAGTGAAGAAACTACTAACCAGCAGCTAGAAGTAGAGCAGAACCTGAACCAGCAGGTGGATTTTCCTTAACATCAATCACCATATGTGTGCATAAACATTGAATATATATTAAAGATAACCCTTTTCTATAAGGTAAAAAATTTGTTTAGTTTTAATTACAATTTTTTTTTTACATTTTTAGAGGAAGGCCTCTCCCTTCTGCAGAAGGGGCTTACCTCTTCTGTAAAAAGAAAAGTGCCGGTCTCACGCATGCAGTGAGATTGACCCTTTTTTGTACACATTTTCCGGAAGTGCATCACCCGATCTCATGCTTGTGAGATCAGGTGATGTCAGCATAAGAACCAGGAAGAAGATGGCAACATCCAGCCCACACCGGGACAAAGAACGGTGCAGAACCAACTCAACTAGGATCACAGAGGGATCGATGGATTTGCATCTGTAAAGGAATGTGGCATTTTTTTACTTTTGTTACTGGCATTGTAAAACATATATCTAAAAAATAAGTGACATTATTGGTATTATTGGCACATTTCTTTTTGTTCAGACCAAGTAGGGGAAACATTTTACTGAACTGTAAGTTTAAGCTAGAGAAAAGCCAAACATACGACCACAAGGTTATAGTGAGTTAAAAGAAGCAGTCATTGACTGTGGTTGATTGGGTGAAAGTAATATTCAGGGTTAAATCACAAATCTGCACTGGCCAAGGAGATGCTGCAGGAATTTTTGTCTGGACTCATTACAACGTAACATATAAAGATGACTGGTAAAATTAAACAAGCAAACTTCTCTACTCATTAATAATATACATGTCACGTAAAGGACCTGGAAAGATGGCGACATTTACATTGAGATTTTGGACATTTTTCTCATTTAATCAATCAAAAGTAGCTTTGATAATGATGGTGTATTTGTTCAGGCCGATAATCTATCTTGTTGCAGAACAAGAGTGTTAAACCTTTTCTACAAACTTTTTTTGTAGACACTGTTTGTATCATCTGTGATTTGTTTTTTGCAATGCAGTAAAACAGCTAAATGACGATCCTCCAAGGGGAGGATCACTTGTTGAAGTTATTATCCACCAGTTTATTCCTTTTTTTATTAGTTTGTTCACCCTTTAGTTCTCCCTTTTGTATTCCTTTATTTATTTATTTTTTTTTGCTTTGTCCTCCAAATTTGTTCATCAAAATTCATAATTGCCAGGTTAGCTCAGATTTGCTCTAGAGGCATTTTTACTCTTTTAGACCATAGACTCTAAAAACTTGAGTAGGAAATGCTTGTAAATGCTTAAGTTACATATCTATGGGTCCCAGTGCTAATTCTAGACAAGGCCTTTACCATTTAGGACAAGCTGCTTCACATCCAAGTTCTCTCCTTCACAATAAGAACCCTTCAAATGTGGACCCCTCCCTTTACATCAGAGCCCTCATTACATTTAAAATTAGAGTCCCTCTAACTTCACATCTGGACCCCTACTTTTGCACCCCCCCCACTTTACATCAGACTCCCCAGTTTATATTAGTGATTTTTCCTTTTATATTCTTTTATTCAGGTCAGAGTCCCATCCCCTACATCAAGGCCTTCTTCTTTTTTTTTTCTTTTTTTTTTATTAGTATACTACATTCACATTAGGAACCCCCCCCCCCCCCCAACCTCTGTGAACATGAACCCTCAACAGCAAGTATATTTTTATTGATAGCTCACTTCCAAGCTTCCAGCTTCTCTTCCACGCTCTGACAGATGAGATCTTCTGATGTAGAGCCAAGAAGAAGAGGTCAGTGGTAGATGAATTCCTAAGGCTCCGTGTATAGGCGTGATTGGCCAGACAGTGATCATGGGGAGGGCAGTATTGTAAAAAGGGACCTTGTCTCAGTTGAGACCTCTACAACCTCTGTTCCCATGCCACTTAAAATATATATTTTTAACCTGACTACATTAGAATTAAATCTTCCCAATTAACCAAACCATGTAAGCAAAATAAATGGCCAACTGAAGTTTTTTTTTTATAGAATCTAACATTTCAAAAAGAGTTGATCTCCAGGTTTCCTGTTGCTTTTGAACTTGCCAGTCCTTGCATCGCTAAAGGACATCTTGGCATACGGAAAGGTGGAAGAAAATAGTCAAGGATACAGAAAATTGGCACTTTCAGATTTGTTTGTTTCTAAATAGACTTCCATTAGTGAATTATCTTTATTACTTCTGTGTTTATCAGAATGGAAGAGATTCCTTTCGGCTTCACAGTGAAATCTTGTATTGTCACTTTTAAACCTATTTTGTTTTACATACACACAGATTTTCCTCTTCTACACCAAGCGATTTACTGTAATGTGTTTGTTTTAGGAAAAGGACAATCCAAACTTTGATATGAACAACATGATAATGTCAATTCTTAACTTGTTCTTTGCTGGAACTGAGACAGTCAGCAGTACCCTGCGACAGGGATTTCTCTTACTTATGAGATATCCTAAAATACAAGGTAAATATTGGTGAGCTGTGAAAGATCTTTAAAAAGCAAAAAAAAATACCAACAAATTAGATGTCAGTATTATTAAAGCTAGACTTGACAAAGCAAGAACAATTACTCAGGAAAAATAATTTGTTGCTTTGTATTACATTAAATTACAATGATTATACAAAGTTAAAGCACTGTTTTATGCTTTGTAGTTTTATATTCATAATAATATATTATTCAGACAAAGTAATTGAAGAAATAGATCAGGTGATTGGACAAAACCGCATCCCAAACATTGAAGACCGGAGCAAGATGCCGTATACGGATGCTGTAATCCATGAGATTCAGAGATTCATTGATATCCTCCCAATTTTTTTCTTTTTTTCAGGAAGCGGTGGCTGAAAACAGGTCACCAATTCAGGAATGATTCATTGCCATGAATGCCAATTGTTCTAGTAGTAGAAAACAACATAGTTCATTGTGGAGTAAAAATTCCTCTTACCACACTAAAAACACTCTCTGATATGGAAGTGCAGGGTGGACAAGAGAGCACCCTAATGTCATACACTGACATTTCTGTCCAAACCCTCAAGTCAAGTGGTAAATAATCTATAGAATGCCGATTAAGATAATACCATGTGCCCTATCTGTTCTTCTAACTACATACCCTCCTTCTGCTACCACTGCTATAAATAATTGGTCATCATGTCCAGGAGGCTTTAGGTGTTCCTATTTGACCTGATGCTCTTGATGGAGTAGAGCCTGGAAGTGCTGGTCTAGACAAAGGGTCCTGAGGACTGATGATTTAGTAAACGAAGAGTTAACCCCTGACTAGACAAGGAATTGGTGTATGCACCTTACAGGAAAAGGCTGTCTTGAAGTGGGTGCACAATGTTTGTTCATAGTAACTGAGCTTTGTCATCTTTGCAGTAAGCTTGAAAAATCCCCACATGTTATGCTATAGCAAGAGTCCAAGAGTTTGGCTTTACAGTAATCATCCATTTGATATGAACAATACAATTGTCATTGTGAAAACAAGTACCTTATCAAGTTTGCCAAGGTGGATACTGGATCTGCTCCCTCACTTGGACCCTTCATCCTCATAAGTCTTAGCAATGCCTAACCTAGGTGTCATACCTAAAATATGTACTACTTTCCACTCTTTCTCCTTATCCTCTTCTTAATGCACCCCACCTCCCTCTACCTTCTGCTATGGTCCTGCTATGGTCCTTTCTTTTTACAATATTATTCCTATTTGGCATTCACCCTAAATTGTGAGAAAGAGAGAATAACTACCCTAACTAGAATATATAATGTATTACTAGAATGTGCAGGGGTGTCATTAACAGGTTTCATCGTTTTGAGAGGATCACCTCCGACGTGTCAGAGATCTCTCCTCACCACCATCTTGTGGCCTGTCGGCAAGCAAGACCCGGAAGAAGTCTGACAGTTTCTTTGAATGTAAGTGTGTTCTCCTTCTTTGGTATTTCAGATCTATTACTGGAGGACCTGGAGTGCAGTAAGTAAAAGGATGTTTTATGCAAAGCAACCGTTAGGAAACCGGCAATAGTAAAAGCCTTCTTGGATTGTGGTGGTCACATCCCCTCTTGTCTTCCTTTTCTTAACTAACTTATTTGTTCTCTGAAAGTGAGAGAATGTAAAGAATTTTTCAGTAGTCAATGCAAAAGTGGGAGAAATTCTTCCAACAGATAAACTAATTGAAAATATCTGTCAAGGAAAAATTCCCTTTGTTTTATGAAATCTTTGCTTGCTTCCTGTAAAGCTGCGTACACACTTCCAATTTTTATCGTTCAAAATGAACGACGAACGATCGATTGGGCAAAAATCGTTCGTAAAAAAAGTAACCAACGACGCCGACGAACGAGGAAAGTCGTTGGAAATGAACGACATGACTGCCCAAATAAGTGAAGTGTGCAGTGATTCTAATAGTGATGCTTGTCATCTGCATGTCATACTGACTCACAGTATTATTTCACTACCACAGCAGACTCCCTATGCGTGTTACTGCAAGGCACAGTGTTCTACACCACTATCAAGGCTCCCTGCAGGCCGGAAATAGACGTTTTGTAACACGATTTGCCGCGAATAAACTTGGATCGAAGCAAATCTTTTTGGAAAATTTGGTGAACCGGCCGAATCAAATTTTTTGAGAAATTCACTCATCTCTACTGGCAATCAAAGCAAAGTCAGAGGAAATCAAGAAGGCGGTCTGTGGCATTATCCCTAGTTTCCTTCTAGATATGTGCACTGAAACAGAGATCTGTCTATCTCAGCACCTGGAGGGATCAGAGAGCAAATGTGCTGCAGCCATTAAACATTTTCCTTTCTGGCCATGGTCCTCCCCTACCACTGGCTTTTATTCCTATAAAGATTCCCTAAACACTTTCTGCTAAATAACCTGTTTCCCACTCTGTCAATTTTTTGGTTAGGTGATTGCAAATAAATAAAACTGAAATATTTGATTTATTATGAAGAATTTTCCTTTGCTCTTATTAAATGCATCTGCATCAGATGGACAATATACAGTTTACACTACTTTACAGACAGGCCAAACAAAGTCAAAAGGAAGAAGCAGTGTGTGAACACCTAACTACATCCTTACCACTTCTATATTGCTTTAAAGGATAAGTAGTAGCCAGGTGAACTTGATTAACCATTTAATAATCAACAAGTGTGACAAATAGTGGAAGTTTTGGCAGTACCGCTTACGTTTGCAAAGCTTCATCTTAATAAACCAGGCCAAAGTGTAGATGTATGGCGAAACAAATTCAGTAAAGTAGTAAAGTATATCAGCACAAACATCTTATATAAGCTGCCAAGCTTCGTGCTGGAGGGATGACAATTTGAACTTGTTTTGCACTTCATTATGAGCTCCTCTATATATTAAAGTAGTCAAATGTGAGAGTATACTTTCTCATGCCTGCAACATAGGTTTTATAATCTTTGCTGTTATTTTTCCAGGTTACCATGTTGGAAGGTCCCTTTAGTGCCCAAAAGTAATTATTTAGTGTAAAAAAATAAACTCCTTTTGCATTATTTTGACCCGGATAATCCTCTATTAGCCTTCATTTTGTTGTCAAAAGAACCCTTCTCCCATCATTATAATATATGGATAAATTACACCTGCTTTTCCTTCAGCCAGCATTGCTGATAAGCAAATGGACGGTTCCAAAAACCACTGTATTGTTTTATACATGTGTTGCCCCAAGCATGAAGCTCCAGTAGGCTGTAGAAAGTGAACACTGCTCCTGAAACAGATTGCTTTGAACTTACAGCATCCTGGAAATATCTTCCTGTCACCCACCACCCACTAGTAAAAACAGATGCCTCTGATGTGGGTTCTTCACTCCTCTGTTGGAATATATTCGCTGACTGCAAAGCGCACAACCCAAAGTTGTTGCATGATTGTTATATGTGGCTAAGACATGCTTTTATGTTTAACACTTTTTGTTTTAAGTATGGATTTTATATATTAAAGATTGTTTGTTCCAGCAAAGTTTTTGGCTCAGACACTTACGTAAGTCTCATTTTGGATTTTTTTTCCTGTAAAACAGAAATAAAATTGTTCTTTTCCATGTTATGCATTTTCACCCCTATATAACTTAAAAGCATACTACCTAACTACCAAAAAAAAATTGCAGTCCTACCAGAGCTCTGCCTTCCAATTTCTTGTTTCCAGCAGCCCAGTACAGCCTCAGGAACTTTCTCCTTTCATGTATCCCCTTCACCACACTAAAATAATCAAACTAAGAATAACATGCAATATCACCTAAGAAGTCGCCCAACTTTTCGAACCACACTTCCATGAACCTTTACCTCTCAGTACCTCAACCACCATGCACCCTTAAGTACAAATTTAGTATCAAAAAAGGGAGGGTTGGTGGGTAAACCCTGTCATTCCTTCCCCATGTATGCCAACTTAAACCAGAAGATGGGTCTGCATGTAGAATTTGTACTAGCTGGACTCCCAGCAGCCAATGCACTTAATCACAATATCCCCCGGATCCCAGACTCCCACCCCTATAGCAGCCACTATGCAGAAGGATTGTGTAGAATACTCCCTAGCATTTAAACCTTCAGCATTAGGACACTTATTAAAAACTTCTACGCAAAATGTAGCCCCATCCGCATGTAGTTAAAAAAGACCCCCCATAACCGAACAATACTGCAGGTAAACTTGCACCTCCGACACTGAGCAAGCCATAGTCCCTCTCAGTTCCAATAGCTCCACACCAAATTCTTTTGACAAATGATTTGTGTTAGACTTCCATATCTGCAGCTGAATGCTTCCCCTGTTGTCAAATTCCATATCCTCGAACCTCACGCCACTTGACCATTTTTTTGCTGTGCTAACCAATACCCCCATCATCAAGGCCCCAAAGAAAGCTAAAGAGAATGCCCCCTGAATCAACATAACTACAAGCATCTTCGAACATATCCCACCCTCCAAAGCTCCCCAGCACCCACTCCAATGTAACTGGGCACCACTGATCCCAGATCTAAGCCCCTGGCCGATAACCACATGAAGCCTGCTGAATCAAGAAACCTTTAGTGACTTTCACCTCCTCTGTCATTTGAACAAAAAATTTTCTGTCCGCAACTCATGCAATAGATGCAGTTAGATAAATCCCCTACTGACTGCAACCCTCCAAAATGCCAGCACATACTGCTCCTGCCACACCGCAGCATAGGTGTCCCAAGTAGTCCAAGCCACAGATCTGCTAATACACCCAACGAGGATTCCAGAACAATTAGCCAAAGCATCTATGTACAAGGAACTGCTGCACCTCTGGTGCTAGCCTCCAAAAGGTGTCCCACTGGAAGGGAGACAAAGCATCATCTAGTTTATTGGACACCCCCGAAATATGCACTCATATCTCGCTGCCGACAATATCGAAGTTAAAAGCCTGTACCAATCTATAATGAAAGCGTACCCACTTATTCACTTACAAATGCCACGACAATACTATAATGTTTACCTCACCTTGTCCCCTCATGAACATCCCCCCCCCCCCCCCCACTTGCCCATCTTCACACTCTCAGTGACATCTTCCTTTTTACCACAATTTCTTCATGTTAATATTTTGTGCCTCTATTTTAAAATCATCGGTGGTTATTCATGTTTGGAGAAATATGATCAGAGTTGATTCTAACCTAGCATTCTCCATTTTTGAGCTTGGATTAGAATTGGGAATTGCACCAATTTGAGTCTCTATTTAAATTTTGAACTTAAATTTTGAAATTTTGAACACACGTGAAAGTAATCAACCAATCACAGATGGCTAGGTTGCCATTTCTTCCTCTTTCTTCTACAAAGGGCTAATCACACTGCAGGCCTCTATAAAATACTGGACACAGTAACACAAAGTTTTTATTTTGTGGTATAGGATCCGTTGGTCAGTTTGTAGGAAAAATAATAGCATTTGCCAAAGATACATTCTGCTACAGCTAATTAGGTAAACTGACAAAAATAGAGGATATTTAAGGTTGAATTTTCACCTACTGGTAATTAGGGAAAATAATTTAAAAACATTCAAATGGGTATAAACTATTTGCAAAAGACCACAGTGCATTGCAAATAAAGCCTATAGAGGAGACAATAACATTTATCAGATGGGAAAAAGTTTTATCAGTGTAACCCTGCTTATTTTCTGCCAAGTCAGAAATTTTGCTGCATTGAATACAGTGATGGAGAGAAAGAGATTTTTTTTTGAATACTTTGCCTTGAACTGTGAAGGGATTCATGGGAGGGGAGACTGCCCACTGCCACCAGAAGTGGCCCACATAAAGAGAAGGAGGAATAACAGGAGGAGGAATTGTCAGGTATGATGCTAAGAACTAATCAAAAAGTGACAGAAATTAGTTGTAATTTTACACTGGCATGTTTTTCTTATTGTAGTAGAAAATGTTCCCCTTTTTTAAGCAGAATTAAAAGAGAACAAATCAGAAAAAATGGATTTAGACTGTCCAACTGTGGCTCCACACTGTCCAACTTTCCTAGAATTGGCTAAAAAAATCTCTGAAACATTCTGGCATTGTTAAACATACCTCTAAAGAATGAATGACATCAGAGTCTATTAATAAAACAGTGAATCTGGCATTTACTGAATCATTCCTTCAGGTCTATATATAGACCCCATTATCGTGATTATTGGCACACATATTTTCTTTTTTGTCCAGATCAAGTAGGGGTAAAATAATGGAATCATTAAACAATGAGGAACAAAATTACTGAATCACCTGGCAATTTGGAAAATAAAACATACACTAGTTGGAAGACCATGGAAGAAATCAAAGCATCAGGACAAAGAGTTCAAAACAATATGTCTGAAAAATAGAAAATACACAACAAAAAAAGCTTAGATACAAGTAATAAATCACAAATTTGTGCCAAGGTGCCAAAGAGATGCTGTAACATTGGAACTAAACATTCATTATTAATATAGGGTTGCTTTTCAGATAAAGGATCAAAGTCATTTTTTAGGATGATAATGGACCTTACCACAAAACAGAGTATATTCTTTAGGGCATATCAATTCAATAACACACCAGCAAACAGCCAAGATTTCAATCTGATTGAAACTTTATGGTATTGGAAAAAAATGGCCCATGACAAGGATCGATCCCGCAGAGCTGATATGTCAAATGCTGTACAAGAAATTTAGAATATTGTTTTCATTGGTGAAGTTCATGCCTCAAAGAATTCAAAAAGCCAAGTGGAATTTTTCGGGTTGTATATATATTATTTTCCTCAATGTTGAGGAATTCCATATTTTCTAATACTTCTGATTAAATCATGTAAGAGTTAGGTTTTTGGTGGCATGTTCTACAATGCCAGAATGTTCAGTTGTATGTGTCATATCTGTGATTTTTTTTTTTTGCAATTCAGTTAAACAGCTGACTGATCAACCTTTAATGGGTTTCACTTATACCTAGCTGTGCAGGTATTTATAAACAATTTAAATGCTTAAAACTTAAAAAAAAAATAAATACAACTAAAAAATCAGCATGGAATTTTCTTCCTAATAATAAAACTAATTACATTAAGGGATCTTGGGTAAGAAATGAGGTAGCAAGTGGGTTCATTTTGTTTTTTATTTTTGGTTAAATTTTTTTTTTTTTTTTTACTTTGATTTTGAGTCCAGCCCTTAGTGGGTTCATGATTTTGGTTTCCATTGATCTTTTTTTATAAGTTGTTTCCAATGAAATACACACTGTATGAAAATAATTATTTTAAACTTAAATATTTTTTCTGTCTTCCAGACTCGATATGTTATTTTAGTCTTCCCTTTTATTGAGCAGCATATTTATTAAAAGCAGGCAAGAGCAATTATAATAAATTGTATAGACTTTCAAATTTATCTTTCTTCAAGAGGTAATACGCTTTGGCTTGGTGAATGAGTTGCAACTCTTCATTTTCTTACACAGTTATTAGTTTGCAAAGGGGGTTGTTATCACCTTCTCTAAGCTAAATGAATTATTCCTTGTGGAGTAATAATTCTCTTTGTCTAAGGCTATGTACACATGTGCAATATTTGTCGTTGCAAAGGATCCTTCGTGAGCCTTTCCAATGACTACCCGATGCATGAAAGAGTGCTATACCTACAGCACCGTTCTCCCCTATGGCAAGGGGAGGGGGAGAGCTATGCAGTGGCGCCCTCTTCCGCTTCACTTGCATTGGGATCGTTTATCGTACATCGTCCGTGGATCCGCCAGGGCGGTCGTTTGGACGATATATGGGGAGGGATGTGCACACACCAGCGTTTCATCTGGTATCGACCCTGAGCCAATTTATCTGACGAGAACCATTGCATGTGTGTACCCAGTCATACTTCTAGTAAATCAATCCCAATCTCCCAGTGCCTCCCTATCTGGAAGATTAATTATATATTCAAAAAAATCAAAGTCTCTATAATATTTCACCATTAAAACCTACCTTCATTAAGGATTTGACAAGTTCCCCTCTTCTTATCTGCAGGACATTGCCAACAAGGGGTAGTGGTGTTGGTCCGGGTGGCAGGTTACGTCTCTGATACACTCCAAGACACTCCCCCATAAATAGATAATACAAGAGATGATAAAGGCCAGGAGCAAGGTGCTTATCCATGTGATGTCCATCTTGTATAGGAACAAAATGTCCAAATGCTCCAAAGGAATATAATATTGTTAAATGATGGTTAATAAATAACTGATTACACAATTTTCTCTCTTTTACCCATTGGTTGGCATTGTTCTTACTTTTAATCATAAAATGTTTTTTTTAAATCAATTGCAAAGTTCAAAAAGCAAAGTGTACTACTACAGAAAAAAAAAATTCCTTGACATTTTCCTATGAACAGCAACAACTTATAAAACTAGATAAATGTTTACACTTCCCATCTTATTCTTGGACTATCAGTTGAGGTGTAAAATTCCAGTCTTGCATTAATTCAGTTCTAATCTTCCATTAAGATTTCTGTGTTTGCTGGAATTTAATTTGTTTTATGTATTTAAGGTTTTAAACATGTGTTTTCCCTCTAGAAGACTAGAAAAGAAGGTAAGACAAATGGCTTAATATCATTTTAGAAACCATGGAAAGCATTGGACCAGCCTGAATGCATTTTTCTATTGTTTGTGTTGAGAGAGAGAGGAAAAAAAAGCAAATTTTTATACCACAATGGGGGGAAATGCCTGTCTAACTTTAACAAATAGTGGTGATTTTACTTGGTTAACAGTGATTTTTCCCATTGCTGTTACAATTTGTCTGTGTTGTGACTATCATTTTTGGTGAAAAATCACTAGGAATTGATTATTTAGAAGCATTGGACACGTGTCCTAAATTGATCACCAATTCAGGAATGATTCATTTTCATGAATGCTAATTGTTCCAAGTGGCTGATGGCATAGACCATTGTCGAATGACAATTCCACCTGCTGCACTGAATAAACTGATACAACACTGCGAGAATGTGGTGGACATGAGAAGGACCTTAATAGCATACTTGGAAATTCTGTCCAAATTTACAGGTTCTTGGCCTAGTAGTCCATGTTGTCAAGAATTAAATAATCTAGCACCTAAAAGGACAGATAGGGCAGATGGTATCCTCTTAACTCGCAATTTCCTAATGGCAAACTCTTTGCTGCCACTGCTGTAAATAATTCCCATCATGTTCAGGAGGCTGTAGGAAGTCCTATTTGACCCGGTGCTCCAGCTGGAGTGGAGCCTGGATGTGTTGCCTAAGACAAGATTTCTGGGGACTGATGAAGTGGTGAACGAAAAGTTGTCCCTCGACTATATGAGGCACTTTATGCACCTTGCAGGAGAAGGCTGTCTTGAGGTGGCTGTGCAGTGTTAGTTCATTGTAACTAATCATTGTTCACAAGTCATGGGCTTGCAAAATTCCCCATCTTTTCAGCGATAGGGAGAGTGTGGCCTTCCAGTAATTATCTTGCGGTCCACCTCCCTACTTCCAGCTGGGGTGGAGGCTCGGTGTTCCCATTCTTTCTTAATCACTGTCAATCAAGACAGAAAGGCTTTCATGTTTTTGAGGGGTTTTAGACCCCATCCCCCCCCCAAACAAGAACAAACATTCCCTGACACAGAGACAGTTGTAGTTAATAAATGGAACAGTGTGGTAGAAAATGCTTTATAAAGCAGTGAATCTGACATGCAGCAAACATTCTCTTGTGGAGGATCTTCAAGTCCATGTGTTTTTAGCAGCAGTTGTTTTTCTCCATCAGAGGATGTTTGGTGATTGTGGGATTTACTTTTTTTGTATTATATATTTAGACAATTTGCCAGCTAGATAAGAACCACAAACCATTTAACTCACCAAGAGGACTCATTGTACCATCTGAAGACAAATTTTCCTAAGTCTGTAAGCTGCTCTGGCAGGAACTAACACTGACCAAAATCCGTTATACTGGGCAATTAAAAAGCGGTTTAAACGGTTCGCTTTTTAGCACCTTAGCTAGTTAATAGTTGTCATTAATAGTTGGTTCCATCTTCAGTGTTTGCTGAGCTCATGATACAAAGAGGGGAAAAAGATATGAATGCAGCGCCAGAGTTTAACAGTTTGGACATGGCTCTGGTTTCATAAAGACAAAACTTTGACCTCTGCTATATTGGGAAAGTATCCAAACCAAAACTAATCATGGTAACTAAACATAACTTGGCAATTACTTTTACAGTACCTTTTGACTGCGATTGTACACATGTGCAGTTATATTCACTGAAAATAAGGACTGCAAGAATCTACAAGAAATGTAAAGAGTGCTATTCAGAGAGGAAGAGGAGAGGAAGAGATGTCCCACCCTGCATCCCCTTATTTGTAAAGAGCAGAGATCTGTCTACCAATGAGCAGAGTTAAAAAATTTGAGTCTACTAAAAAAAGCACATTTCTGTGCAAACAGCAGTATAGGTTGTAACGAATGGACAAAGCAGGGTTTTTTTTTTCTTTTAACTAATAGACAAACTACTGTTATCAAGGACATGGGGAGACTTGCACTACTGAAAATGTACATGAAAACTTCAAGAAATGCCCACTCATCCCTCAAGGATGGATATACCAATAAACATCAGTGGTGGACAGATGTACACATACAAAATGTTTTGCAGTAGTGTTCATGTGGGTCATCAAAAATCTAGGGTCTTAATGAAAAAATATAACTGTAGCCAATATAAGCACACATACATTCTGTTGGAGCTATATTACTGGGTAAATGGTTAATATTCCCCCCCCCCTCCAATGCAACGTCCCACCATATTTGACCAAACCACTGTGAGATTCTTAAATGTTGTCTGCAGCCTAAAAAATCTCACTTACTGTCTCCAATCAGCTCCCTCACCTGTCTAATTCCTAAATCATTCCCACCAAGTCCAAAACAACACCGGGCACCCTGTCCAACCTCACAAATCTGTAAACTTACAGCATAACCATGCTCAAACCTGGTATACTGAGCCACCGAAGCAGACCTGCTACTCGGGGCATGCCCAGCTGTCCTTATCCGGACAAACAGCTCTCGCCTTGCACCCCACGATTCATTGGAATCGCCTGCGATCCAAACCAATCCTGGGCAACCACCTGTAACAAGAACAACATTGAATATCTGCCCAAAGTAACTGCCAACTCTGATCTCCCCCACACTACAATCCCATTATTAACCCCACAATGACCCCTTAAACTTAAAAAAAATCCCCAAAATGCCCCTGCAAAACCCCCACCATGCTGCTTCTGTGGCTGCCCCTATCTTGATTTAATGGGATGAAAATTCATTCTCATTTAAACATTTTCTAAACACTGCCAAAAACTGGTACCTTAACAGGGCCTGGTGATCTGCATGTATTCATAGCGGGCCCTCTCCCTCCCAGTATCCCAGTTAAAAATTCCCCAACGACCGCCACTGGGCAAGCCACTCCACCATCTACCTTTTGCCTTTGCAGGGACCTCACCACAAAATATTCAAGCATCTGAGTAAACTGGGGGATTTCGTTACAAAGAGAGTGAAGATAAATCAGGAGACATTTGATCCCACCTGTCCTAGGGATTACATTGACTGTTTTCTTCTAAAGCAGCTGCAAGTATGTAATTTAACTATATACTCCAAAACAGAGTTCAGGTTTGTCCAAAAGGCAATGAAACATATGCAAACTACAAAAACCTACATTAAAAGCCCATGATCCTCTGTTGCATAGTAACAGATCTGTGGGTCCCTGCGTGGAATTTCTGATCTGAACTCCTGCTTTTACATCAGGTCGCCCACCCCAACTTTCATCAGACTTTGTTCTTTCACATGAGTTGATTCCTTCACATCAGAATTCTGCCTTTATACCTGGAACCCCACTTTACATTAAAATCCTACATTCATATGCTGTGTATATGTATATGTATAAATGTGTGTGTGTAAAACTTTGCAGTGGGATCTCTGTGCATTTGGTATTCCAAATGGACTATTCCATGTTTGCCTGGTTGACACTTACAAAGCTGCTTAATTATCCTTGGGGAAGTTGTAGAAAAACACACATAAAACCTGTCTATATATATCTACTTGACATTCTTCCAACTTTTTCCACTGTTGTACTAATAAAATAATTTACTTTTTAATCTTGAATTTAGTACACATTCAGTTAGCATTGGGATTGATTAGGCATATGCAGTAAATTACACTTGGTTAGTGTCTGTATGAGCAATCTTTCCTATACATTTGTGGTACAAACAACATTTTAGCAATAGGTCTCATATTCTGAGCTGCTATGTGTGTGCATAGAGGAGTAATTTACTGGTGAAACAAGTAATAAATACTGGAATAGTTTTCATGTTGTGTGAATAAGCTCTGGCAGGATCCTCTCCTCCTACTGTGTCACTGTCTATATCTGTCAACCCCTATTTAATGTCCAGCGCTGCATAAGGTGTTGGTGCTATATAATTACTGAATAATATTTGCACAATAATACATCATATACATCAATACATCATGTATAGGAGTTGGTAATTGCTGTGTAGTGTGTGGCACAGGGAACTAAAAAATGGTGCTTGATGTTGAATGAATGAACAATTGAAATACATTGGAGACTTAAGGAGCAGGCCAGTTGTATCCTCTGGTTGTGGAGAGAATGTATCTTATGTGTTTATCTGCATTGTTTGTATTAGACTATCTGGGATTGTTTTCCCAAGATAATTATTGCACCATGGTTTATACAAATAGAAATTCTGCTTTTGAAGCACAATTAATAAATATTGGCACAGAGGTTTTGGAAGCTTTTTTTTTTTTTTTTTTTTTTTACACCAGTCATACTTAGGCAATCTTAAAGTCAGTAAGCTCATTTATGCCAGATAATACTATATAATGCTAAATTTCAGCATCTTACTGAAGTCATGAAGGTGTTATCTAAAATAGGACCGCATCAAAATGCTGCCTAATAACAGTTTGGGTATGGTTCTGGCTTTATGCAGACAAAACTTTTACCTCTACAACATAGTGGGAGCGCTTCCAATGTGTCCGACATCCATGTGTCAATGTGTGAGTACACCTTCTATACAAAGTGCGATTGAATGTACAGTACATTAAAATGTGCCAACAGACAATATGACACTTGCTGCAATACCATTGATTTAAAAAGTATCTTATGAAAAACATAAGTGAGAATTAATTTTGAGCATGTTACTGTTGAATTGTCGATGTGGCAAATTTCAGTGGGCTTTTCCTATGAATTCTGCATGGGAGTGGAAAATCACTTTCTCGTGCTAAACCAATACTGATTTCCAAGGTTGGAAATGTATCGCTCATCTCTATAGGATGGATAACTAAATATTAGGAGACAACCCTATATATGCTAAATTCTCAGCTGTGACAAATGTAAAGGGTGTTAAAAGTCCAGAATCTGTAAACGGCTTAATGAAGAACACAGGAGAAGGAGACATACCGTATACTGACCTTACTCTAGCTTACAGCTGTAGGGCCGGCTCAATGATCAATATTATTAGCCTAAAACACTTATCAATCAGTTCCTTTTCAATGTCACTTTCTCTTTCTCTACCCAACGATATTGGGGTATTATTGGTTTTTGGTAGTCAGAGCAAGAAGAGTAGTATTGATCGGGCAAAAACAGGAATTTATGATCAACATTGATTATTTAGCTGAAAGTAGAAGCAATCCCATCTGATGCATTGTTAAACTGTAAAAACTTTCTGTACACAATAGGGGTAAGGTGTGCAAGAAAAAGAAATAATTCTAATATATACTAACTTGTTTTTTAGGAGGATTTATACGTTCTGTTCCCACAAATATGGACATAATCTTGATGCTCGCTGTGCTCCTGGCCTTTACCTTCTCCTGTGTCATCTACTCATCATGGAAAACCATGTATCAGAGACGTAACCTTCCACCAGGACCAACACCACTGCCCATTGTTGGCAATGTCCTACAGATAAGAAGAGGGGAACTTGTCAAATCCTTAACAGAGGTTAGTTTAATGGAGAAATATCTATAGCTCTTGGCTTGTTTCTATGACTGGCCTTTGATCTAGGATGAGGCATAACGCTAAAGCTGTACCTTTAAAGGGTTTTGAAAATGACATTAGGTGACATTAGTTGATTATTGAATGAGATTTTGAATAATTGTTTATCAAGTATATTCTCACAATAAATACCTAGGGTAAATTTTGTTGATCTTCAAGTTTAAATAAACACTGGGTTGATGGTGGTCCGACTTCCTTCCATCCTTTAGGTATCGCGTTGTTGGAGCAATTTGTAATAACTATATTATGCAATATATGAGATAAAAAAGGGTCCTGAGAGAGACCGACAGTGATAATCCATTTGGCTCATGATCTAGCAATTGGTCTGACTGCAAAAAAACAGGAAATGAGTCCACTTCTACATTTTTAAATGGCAGTGCAGAATATCAGTAATGCTGGGAAAACTATAGCTGTAAGGAAGACATTTCTGGGCTCCAATGACTTTCATTTACCTAGCATCAACATCTATAAGTATCTCGTTGTAAAGATAAAGGTAAAAGCTCTGATATGATGATAACCTATTTTCTTTTATTGCATAAAAAGCCTTCATATTCTACTTAAGTTTGCAGAGAAATATGGACCAGTATATACTCTCTACTTTGACCATCATCCTATATTTGTCCTAAGCGGTTATAAGGCAGTAAAAGAAGCATTGTTGGACCTATCAGAATTTAGTGGATGTGGAAGGTTTCCAACTTTTAACAGTTATTTCAATGACCTTGGTAAGTTTAATGTGTGTTTTAGACATTGTTTATTCTATGTAAGTGAAATGTTCAATAAATTTAAGTCTCTTTAAAAAAAATCCCTCCTACATTTGACCCAAACTGGTCCATGTATGGGGGAATGACCACTTTAGGAGAAATAGATTGAAGTCAATAGAAATTTTTTTTTTTCCTTTTTTTTTTTTTTTTTTTCTTTTTTTCCTGGAGATCCTGCTGCTAATGTATGTATATAATGTAATCAGGCAGTAGAAATGAAATGCTTTGCTATCATAGAATAGATTACAAAAATTTGTACTCTTCTTTTTCCTGTTTTCTAAATCAGAAATGCTTCAAAGTTCAAAAGATAGCTGAAAAAAGTTAACGATTAGGTAAAACATTTGAGTTCAGTGCTTTAGTCACAATAAAACTGTATTTCTACCTAATGGTTATGTTTATTTGCTTGAGTAACTGTTTCATTTAGTGTAATGCTAATCCCCAACCCTCCTCCAAACTACACACTGGCAAAAAAAAAAAAAAAAAAAAGATTCTTCCCTAGGTGTCTATACCCCTCATGCACGACATAGACTCATAGACTGCCCATTTGTGGAGACCATCTTAGAAACTGTGGATGTTAATGTGAGAGCACCAGCCAGGGTAAAGGGAGCATCTGCAGATATTGACTAGCAGAAAATGCGGTCAAGGAAAGTGGACTGCAGATAAGGTGAGAATATCCCCCACAAGGTAAGAAAAACAAGCTTTATGGGATAGAGCAGATCTGGGAGTTGCTTCAAAAACATTTTGCAAATAACTGTACCATTCACTCCTTGGATGATTGGTATGTTGTGTTTTTGTGTCCTAGGTAGAATATGAAATTTAAGTACATGGCATGCAATAAACAAATTTTAGTTGTCTTTCCATACAAAAAGATGGGACTTATTTGTGTCTAAAGGAGTGACTGTTTATGTTTTCTAGAAATAATCCAGATGATGTGAAAATGGTTTTATATTCCAGTAATTCAGTGTGGGACATCTGTTGTAGAATCCCTACATAGAGAATACATATTCTCTAAATGATTATGCTTTAATTTTTACATGGTGCAATAAAAGTAGAAATCATGACACAAGGACCACCAAGCCCCAGCAGACTTTGTTTGGGCACCACTATGTAAGAGGTACACAAGGCTTCTTTAGCATCAGGCTGTCTGGTTTCAATTGCAGGAGGTGGCTCTTGTACAAATAAATATGCAAACAGTGCTGGGTAACTGTCAGCATTTCTGTGCAAGTAGTTACAAAATCTGCAGCCAACTTTGTTAAAGAAACTGTAAGTATAGATGTAAAAGCCTAAAAAAGAAACGTCTTAATGCACTGAAGCTGCCATTTAATGCTTCTACAGCAGAAAAAAAAACATGGGAAAAGAAAAATACACAGCTGTCGCTTTGTTGCAGGACTGCAAAACCTGCAAACAGACATCATGACTGTGGCAAAATATAGCTATGCAGACTTGCATTCCCCCACTAGAACACCCCTGTACCCCTTTTGATACCCACTTAACAATTAACCCCCCAAACAAAAAATAAACACACCACCATATTTGGTTAAATGGCCCATAGTCCTTTTATTATAACAAAAAATTTTACTATTTACTTTATAAATAACCAATGTAAATGAAACATCAATATAAACAAGTATCAACAAATATTATACAAATAATACCAATAACTTAACCGTAAATAAAACCTAAAATACCAATTCAAACATAAACAATTAAACCTAAACAACACTGACTCCCCAACTTCAGCATTACTGGTCCTCGAAGGCCACTACATTATATCTGTTTTTGGTCTGCACCTTAACCACAAATGCTCCCAGTTGCCTATTCTCCCAGCTCAAGGACGATAATATACCTTCCGTTTCTGTGCAGACCCCCCAACAATTTCCACTGAAAACCATGAACCAAAAACAGGAACTCCATACCATAGATCGGTCCCTAATACAATACCCATTATTAAACAACCAGCACATTCCCCTCAAGGACCTCAACCACCACAGTGCAACAAGTGAGACACCTCTTACTTGTGCGCTCCTCTAGACATGCAATGCCCTTTGAATCCCCTCCTGAAGGCCAAGCAACCATAAGTCAGTCCCAACATTGTTACGTATATCTACCTCTGTCAATTCTTCAATAACCGCCGCCACCCCTGACCAGAAAGATTGCAACTTAGAGCACTCCCAGAATATATGAAACAGGCTGCCAGCAGCCGCTTCACAACGCCAGCATCTATCATCTACTCCCGGATGCATTTTGGCTAACACAGTCAGCACTCTGTACCACCGCATGAGCAATTTATAGTTCAGCTCCTGGTAAGAGTTGCTGAGAGCGGCTTTGACCCGTGTACAGGAGACGATCCTGTTCTGGGGAGAATGCGGTGTCAACAAGGTGAATATTGAAGAGAAACTGGCAATGAGATTTTTAACACAATATCAGGTGTATTTACCTCACAGCTGATCTGATTTCTGTTTTCAGTAGTCTAGAACAGTTGGAGCAGAAAAGAACTAATAGGTTGTTCTGTATTACTGCAAATATGAGATTATACAAAGATGGTTCAAGTGGTTTTATCATTTATGTCCATATTCATATCCTATTCAGACAAAGTATTTGATGAAATAGATCAGGTGATTGGACAAAGTCCCATTCCAAACATTGGAGACCGGAGCAAAATGCCATATACAGATGCTGTAATCCATGAGATCCAGCGATTTGGTGATATAATCCCACTTAATGTTGTGCACATGGTTATGAAGGATCTCAATTTCAAGGGATTTACTATTCCTAAGGTATCTAAACTTTTCTTACTGTCAACATATATTTTGTGATATTGATTTTGTTATAAACCCAGGTAATTTTGCATATTTTTTCAAGCACAAAATTTGTTTTGGGAAGAGAATTGTTTTTGTTATATACATGAAAGCCATTAAGGAGGTTGTCTCATAATTTATTGATGTAATGTTTTTTTTTTCCCTAATTAGTATAGAAGCCAAATAGTTGTTTTTAAATATTGGTTTACATTTTATAATTCCTTAAACCATCAACCAAAGTGTATGACGTTTGTATATCCCTAGGGTACAGATGTTTATCCATTACTATGTTCTGTTCATCATGACCCTGAAAAGTTTTCTACTCCCAATACATTCAATCCTAATCATTTCCTGGACAGCAATGGTTGCTTTAAGAAGAATGAAGCCTTTATGCCATTTTCTGCAGGTACATTTACATTTTAATGACACTGTAAGCTCTTAGGGGCAGGGTCTTCTCCTCCTGTGTCACTGTTTGTATCTGTCTGCCATATAAATCCTATTTAATAATAATAAATGCTTCTAAAAGTACCCGACATCACATTCTTCCAGGTCTCATCAATGGGGTTATTAGTGAATAGGGTAATGTTTTTTGTAAGATTCTCTTGCTTGTGGTGATTTCTGGGTGAGTTTTCATTACTTATAACATTTTTTGTATAGCCATTTACTTATAACAATTTTTCTTTATTTTGATGACCTGAATTTTAAAAACAAAATTTTAAGCAGTCATTCAGTAAGTGTAATTAATATACTGTAATACATATGTATTTTTTTTTCTCCAGGGAAGAG
>NW_027317010.1:0-4270 GCF_032062135.1 Pyxicephalus adspersus
CTCTTCCCCATTAACACTCATTCTGCTCAGACTTTCTTGCACCCTACTGACCGGTAGCTCTCCCCGCTCCTCACTACACCTTGGATATTTTCCCTCCCACACTGGCTGACAGCAGCCTCAGTTGGATTTGATTTGGGAAGCTCTATTTCAGCAGTGATTACACGGTATCTGCTCTTCTTGCTCTCGATTCTCTATTTTCGGAACTTTAGTCTTTTTCTTCACATGGAGTCAGGCAGGCAGCGGCATTGGGTTGTGGATTTTCCTGTCACATCCCCAGGCACTTTTACATTTAGAGTTCTATGGCTTCTCCTCCTCACACATCAAGGAGAATAGCAGGTGGCCAAAATGACCCCTGGAAGTCAGAATGGAGCAAAATAAGTGGATGGAATTGCATAAAAAAGTGCACCCCGATAAATTGGGCAATAGTCCTGAAAAGGGGGCATCATATTTATCATCATGGCAGAAATAATTGTAATAATGACTTGTTTTAGGTGTACCTGGCAATTAAAAATGAACGTGAAGAAGACTTCCCCACCATTTTATATAAAGATATCATGAAACGGGGAAGAGAAGCTGTGACCGGATTCTGGAAATGTCTCTGTGCCCTAAAGGAAGCCCATCCTAACCCTAATTTATTGGCAATTTTAGGGGAAATCAACCATGCAGGTAAGAGAATATTGTATTTCAGAATGATTGCCCTGGCACTGGAGCAGTATAAATCAATGGATTATAAATCCACTATACATTATATCATCATATCAGTTTACTTGTATTTATCCTTTTTCAGGTTTTTATTGAATTATTCTTTTGAACTATTTTTCTGTGCGAGGGTTAACCACAAAGCACTTTCTGGCCTTTAACATTTGGTCAGCTTGCTTAAAGGACCAATAAGGGGGCCTTTAGATTAACCAGTCCCCTCTGTACAAAAATGTGAGGTCACAGCAGCTATGTGCACAGTGTTCTGTATTACATAAACCATAATGAGAGATTAGGGATTGCATGCACTGGGGGTCTGTTAAAGCCCATCTCCAGGTGTCAGGATTTCTTCAAGCAGAAAACAAGAGGGAGACAAACATTGCATTGGCAGCATACACCAAAAACCACAATGTCTGGATAAGGTTGGACATGTTTATTGTAAGTGAATGTGTACACCCCACAGCAAACAACAGTGAATATCAAACATGCTATACAACTATACGCAATGGGCAAGAAAATCAGATGCAGGAACAGGGCTAGTAAAGAATTTCAGGGAGCAAGTGGCCAGAGCAGATTTAAGTCTAAAGATACACATCCAATGCTAACATACACATCATATGGGGGATGTAACACCAGATCATATAGGCCCGCTATTAACGAGCCACACAGGTAGCTTGGTTTCAGAAAGCCCCCCTGCTGGTTAGCAGTGGAAGCACATACAAAGTGTTCTAAATCATAGTGCCATCTGCAGGTCACATATGTAACTGCAGGTTTTTCCATGTGTGGGACCCTCAGTGTCACCAGCTCAGTTGGCACAGACGTGCACAGAAACTAAGCAGATGCCCGGTCTTCCCCAGAGGTGAAGGTGTTGCACTTCAGACAACTGCCAGCTGGTGGCCCTCATGCACGCTGAGGCAGGTGACTGCTGACAGGCAGAGACAAGAAGTGGTACCAGAATGAGGGTTACGAAATAGTCAGGCAAGCCAGAGGTCAGGACAGGCAGGGATCAGGAGTAGTCAAGGTCATAACAAGGTTGATAAACAATGAATCAGGAGATGCAAACAACAGGAACCTGGAGTAGTTTTTTTCAGCGGGAGAGAACATCTTCGAGTAGAAACCGCATGATAGCTTGCCTGAAGAAGCATGCACTTCCAAAAAGAAGTGCTGATAGGTGTCAGGGAGCACCAAAGCAGGAGCTGATGCAAACACCTTCTTTAGTGATTAAAGGGCCTGGAGTGCCTCTGGTAAACAGAACTTAACAATTGCTTCCCTTCTTGGTCATAGAAGTAATTGAGGCAATTAATGTAGAATTTATTACATTTTTTTCCATATATCAACAAAATCAACAGTCACATTCATATCTGAACAACTCTTCAGTTTTAGAACAAAAAAATACAAAATGTTAATACAAAACACACCATACTACAAACTTATATGTTATTTGGATATGCTTTAACTATCATTACGTCAGCTCTCTCTCTTTCTAAATTCTCCTATAATTTTTTTCAATAACCCGTTTTTAACATGTACAACTATTATTCTTCAATTCCTTCAGACTGGATCATTAGCGATATACCATAACAAATATTTAAAACAATCAATTATAGCCATTTTCTCTCTATCGTCTAACATCTTGCTAATAAAGAGAAACCACCTCTGAAGAAATTGTGTAACAAATTCATTATCTCTCTGTGTCTCCAGCATCTCTCTACACAAAACAATTTTCATAGAGGTAACCACTTGTTCAATAGAAGAATTAATCAAATGTATCCATTGCCTCATTACTGTTCTACTTGCTGCTAACAGATAGATACTAATTCATTAATTTTGCTTTTTAAGTATCTGAAAAATAGACTCTTAAGTCCCTTGAGGGAATTGACGACAGCCACGTATAGGCAAATATTTAGAAAAGTGTGCAGGTAAATACATTTTCCTTCTTACCTCCCTCCACTCCAAAATAGTGTCCCTCAAAAATATGTTCTTTTTAAGATTCTGTGGTAACGAGGGTATTTCAGTATGCAGAATAGCCCTTAAATCCCACGGTTGTACCAGTTCTGCTTCCAACTTAGAATATTATTTTAAAATATATGGAGGCACCCTTAACCAAGTCTGAGACATGTCTCATAAAACAAGCTAAATTATATAATCTTATATTAGGAAAATTAATTCCTCCTGCAGATCCTGGCAAGTATAGTTTACCTATTGCTATTGTAGCCCTTCTGCCTCCCCAAATAAAACAAGAAAATGCTCTTTTCAAAGATATAACATCTTTGTGTTTCAGCATTAAAGGAATGGTTTGCAAAGGATAAAGCAATCTGGCAAAAGAAAACATTTTTATAAATGATATCGGAAAACTTTTCCACTTTTTAGGTTCACCCATTCCTTTAGAAAACAGTGGGGGATAGTTTAACCAATTAATTGAGGAAGATAACCACTCTATATACCTAGATAAGTAATATTATCTTGTGCTATTTGAAAATCAGTATTTATATTTAAAGCACATGATCCACTACAGAGTGGGTTTAAAAACAAAATTTTGTTCTTAAAAATGAACTTTTAATCCTGAAAAAGAGCAAAAGTGTACTAACAAAACAATGACCGTATTATTCGTTATATCCGCCAGTGGGTTAAATGAAAACAATAAAATGTCATCTGCAACAAATGCAGATTTCATCCTATAGTTTTGAAACTTAATACTATTAAATCCAATGGAGTTTTCTATCATTCTAACCAATGGTTCTAACACCAAATTAAATAATAAAGTTGATGTACCTCCCTGTCTTGTACCTCTATGAATTTTAAAGGACCTGTTAAAATCCTGGAGTGGATACTCTTGCTATAGGGTTATTATACATAGCCATTAAAAAAGAATAAATAGACCATTAAAACTCATATAATGTTGAACCTTAAAAAGCCAAGTTATATTAGCATTGTCAGATGTTTTTTCAGCGTCAATAGAAATACTAGCCAAATCCATTTCTGGGTGATTTTTAGCATAGTCTAATACTGCAAGTACCTTACAGATATTTGATACTGCCACCCTGCCCTTTACAAACCCCACCTGTGTTCTCATAATAAGCGATGGCAAAAAAGTTGCTATCCTATCCGCCACTATTTTAGATAAAATTCTTCCATCTATTTCAGGGGTCTGCCTTTAGGCCAGATACAGCCTAGCAGCTGGCTCTGGAGCTGCCGTTTTGGCCAGGGGACGTTAGGCTGAAACAAACTGGTGGAGCCACTGGAGCTCCAAAGTCGCATGTGGCTCTTGAGCCTCCTCTTGTAGCTCCCCTATTTACTGCAGCTGGCGTTAGCACTTCCGCTGCCAGGGTAAATAGGGAACGCAATGCTTACAGAGGCGAGGGATTTCCCTCCAGGGGGTGTTCCTGGTGGTAGGGTGGAGCCATTAGGGTGGGCCTCGAGAAAAAAAAACTTCACATTTGGAGTATTGGGTGCATAAAAATTATATATTAAAATCTCTTTATCTGAAAATGTTATAGTAACACGTATCGCCCTTCCTTCATTTTCCTGTTTCACTGTTGTTACTTTCCCATTTAAATTTTTATGTAGTAAAATG
>NW_027317010.1:5252-43679 GCF_032062135.1 Pyxicephalus adspersus
TGACCCTCCTCCTATTTTCCCCATGAGACATGTTGTTCTATCCCTGAGCTGCCTGGAACATAAGCCATACACACCCCCAGCAAACATCTTTTTTTATATACCAAATATTCGCATATCTTATTCATAAAAAGAAAGTTCAATTTATTCAAAAGTCCCTTTTGTTTTTGATACCTGTATTAATTTTCTTTTGCTCTTGTGGTCTGAGAATTTTAGGAGTGGGCTGTTGAGATTTTGGAAACTGGAGGGGAGGAAAACTGATGCTTTAGCTATTTTTTCTGGTGTCTTAGTTGATAGTTGCATC
This sequence comes from Pyxicephalus adspersus, assembly GCF_032062135.1. NCBI lineage: Eukaryota > Metazoa > Chordata > Amphibia > Anura > Pyxicephalidae > Pyxicephalus > Pyxicephalus adspersus. The sequence goes on from NW_027317010.1 coordinate 5,554, forward strand.
ACTTGAGAATTTAGTCTCTTTACAGCTCTATCAGCAAAGTCAATTTCCTTTACATTCTTTTCAGCTTCTTCAGCTGATGTTAAGCTGCTGCTTTGACCTTGCAGGTCAGTGAAGTATAGCGTAGCTAGATTTGCCAATGCAAAACATATATTGTTGCGGTTAAGGATGGAACATGTTTCACTACCTTTTTTCTTTTGCAAGAGATCCCAGGTGAATTATCAGCAAAAATTAAAATGTGAGCACCCTCTATTTGTAACTGCTTTTTCAACCAGAAGGATGGCAGTCTATTTTATCTGACTATACCACATAGCAAGCAATCACTGGCCTTGGAAACATTATATTTTTTTTAAGAGGACCCACTCTGTGTGCTCTTTCCAATCTAGTCCCAAAAGCTTTGGAATTTCTTCTGAGCAGATAGAGGATAGGTGAACTGCTTTAAGTGACTCTGGTAAACCAATGATACATAAGTTATTTCTAAGCGATCTATTTTCAAGATCATGTACTTTCTCTAGCAAAAAAGCAATATGATCTTCCTTTAGCTGCAAATAGTTTTGAGAAGACATATGATCATCTTCCATGTGTGCAATTGTATCCTTCACAGTTTTAATCCTCCGTGCCTGCACTCCCAGCTCTTGTATTATCGTTATGCCTTTACTCACCACCTTGTCAATGGCCTCTTGTAATGTGTGTCAGTAACTCCATTACTGCGTCCGCAATGCTGGAGGGATCGCATGGCTCACAATAGAGAGAATTTGCTGCTGAATTTGTTCCCTGCACTGGGCACGTGTCTACAGTCATCTTAGACTTTTGAGAGCAGTGTTGTTTCTCCCCCTTCCCCATAGAGACTCCTTATGTAGCAGCAGTGGCACAGTCAAGGAACCGCTCCATAGATGCGCTCCCGCTAGTATGTAGTGTCCAAGCAGCGTGTCCGCAACTTGTTCAGCTCTCTTTAGACCTGAGGTTTTGCTGGGGTGTTCAGGAGCCTCCACACGTGCTCCACACGAGTTTTGAAAGATACGATGATATTAATTTGCAAAGTCAGGAAATCCCTGAATTGGTTTTAGCCCTAGTTGTTGTAGCCACAGCTAAAAGTTTCTCAGAATCAGTACGTAATATTTCCGAAATAAGAGTCTGGCCATACTTGTTCTTGATAGTAATCCTATTTAAACCTCTATAATCGATGCAGGGACGTAGGGAACCATCTTTCTTTTGCACAAAGAAGAACCCAGCACCCGCTGAGGATGACGTTTTCCAAATAAATTCTCCAAATTCTCCCAAATATATTCTGACGTGACAGCCATTTTGGGGATGTAGAGAGGGTACACTCTAGCCAGAGGAGGAAAAGAGCCAGAGACCAGATTGTCTTTTTTGCTAAAAACATCAGCAAACCCCCAGTATAGCAGCGGGTAAGCAGCAGCCTTCTTTCGTTCTGTGGGGAAGTTCTAGGGTTGCAACTCAGACTGGATTTGACATTGGCTAATAAATCCCTTGGGGTCACCAAAGTAGCAAGGAGGAGTGGGGACCTGGAGCATGGAGTGGAGTGGCATGGAGACTGGGACTGTAGCCGGTTCTGGAGTCACAGGAACAGAAGCTGGTTCTTGAGTCACAGCTTTTTTTGCAACAACTCCTGCTGCTGTATCCTTTGCAGCAAACCTTGAATGGAGTCAGGAAGTTGATCGTTAGCGGGGTCCATAGCCTGAACAAACTGTCACAGTGCTGCAAGGCAGGAGGGTGCATGTGTCTGCCCATCTCAGTGGGCAGATACATGCACCGGGTGCAGAGATTAAGCAGCTGCCCAGTCTTCACCAGAGCCTCTACAGGTGAGGGTGTTGCATTGCAGGCAACTGCCTTTGTGGCCCCCGTGCACGCAGAGGCAGGTGAATGCTGACAGGCAGAGACGATACATGGTACCAGAAGGAGGGACAAAGAGTAGTCAGGCAAACCAGAATTCAAGAGTAGTCAAGGTCAAGCTATGGTCGATACACAAGAAATCAGGAACAAGAGAAGCAAACAGGAACCTGGAAGAAGAGCCAAAGAAACTCCCTGTTCAGGCAACTTCCTGTTGCCATTCACTTCCTTTTAAGGGCAGGTCATGTGATGGATGGAATGTGACATGTGATCTGACATGTGACCTTTCCATGTAACCTGCTGCATCCTATCCTACCACCAAAGGGGTTCCTGGAGATGGAAGTGTTCACACCTCCACCAGCAGGGGGAGCGCATCTGTGAAACACTTTGGACCTGTGAGGTAGTGGAGCGGCTGCCTGGGAGTCACATGACCTGGACCAGGAAGTGAGCTGAGGAGATGATGCCTTTGCAGAGCTGGTGCTGGCAGCAGGGGAGTGTAAGGTGGGTGACACTGAAGGAGGCACAGATCCCCTTGTACTGCAGGAATCTGTGATACTGCCAAAGGCATTATTAGCATTTGATATTAAGAAAACTGAAGAGGTCACAGAGGATACAGATAGCTGTAATAAGTTTATCTTTCATCTGAGGCCAGACAGCTTTTTTCGAATCCAAATTGGTTAGATGGAAAAGGAGTAATGTTATGTAAGAGTGTAGCTATTGTTATAGCATAAATTTTTACATCAAGGTTTAATTGAGATATTAATCTCAAATTTTGTGGCCTATCTGTGTGTTTACCTGGCTTGGGAATTGTTGTTAGAATTGCTTCTAACATTTCAGTGAGTAGGGAACCAGATTATACAGTATTATTGTACAATTAATTGAATATGTCTGGAAGTATTCTGATGTAAATCCATCTATACCAAGTGCTTTATGTAAAGGTATTTGTTGTAATGCGCCTGGGCTTTATTGCAAAAAAACGAAAAACAGGCCAGGGGTCATACACAAAAGGTCAGTCCGGAATAACGTGGTACAGAAGGTGAGACAGAAGGCGAGGTCAGGAACTATCCAAAGGCCAGGGTAGGTAGAGTTCAGGAGTCAGGAATCAGGTGGGGTCGCTGTTGAAGTGAGACACAGAAGTTTACCAAAAACTTAAACACAAGCGTGTACCCAGGCACACTGTTATACAGAGACTATCACGGGCAAGGGTGCAATGGACAGGGCCGGAATAAATGGGTAGAATACCCAGTCACATTGTGCCACCTGGTGCTACTGGATTGGCTGAACAAAACCAAATGGGATTGAAACTAATTGTGTTCAGCTGACTGCCCTGCCCCCAGGGGGTACATGAGGTGCACATGGTAGCGTGCACCTCTTACAGCAGAACCCCTGTACTGTACTGTACTGTGCACATCCACAGTACTGCACACGTCCGCAGGGATGCCGTTTGGCCGATCAGTGATCCGGCCAGAGTGGATCCCTCTGCCAGAGTGGGAGACACGCTGCTGGCAGAACAGCGGTGGCCTCGTCCACGCTACCAGCATTGTTAGGCAGCCTCAGCAGCTCCCCTGAGGCTGCCTAACGATGCTGGATCACAGGGTAGGGTAAGTACATTACAGCTGTCTAATTACTTTCTTGAATATCCCTAATTGTGAAAAGGTGACTGTCAGATTTAAGTTGGTGTATGGTTAATTTAAGAAGATTAATTGAATGGTGGAACTTATTTATAGATTCACTAGATGGTGGAAAGATATATGGGTAATTGGCTAGATATAGTGAATTATAGTAGTTTATGAATGCATCTGCCATGCCCAGGGGATTGCAAATCTTATGCTGGGATAATGGTGGACGATACAGAGGAAGATTAGATTGGTTCTGTTTCCTTTTTTTATTAGCTAGAAATTAATACTTGCTTTAGTATTTCAGTTAAGTTTTTGGAAAGCTCTTTCAAGTTCTCCAATCAGTAAAAGACAATGTTCTCTTTTAAATTGCAATAATTTCAGTGCTATGCTAGAGGAGTAAGCCATCTCTTTGCTTATTTCTAGTTGTTAAATTTTGTAACAATAATATTGTCTAGATCTTTTTTTCCCCCTTGGAATTTAGTTTAACCAAAATTCCTTTTTTAAATGCTTTATGAGAGCACCATAGGGTAGCAGACCAAATGATTCATAAAAGATGATTAATCAATAATTTTTGAGTATCAGATGGATTTAAACAGGTAGGAATATGTATTCCTACATTAGAAAGTTCTCCTATTATCAGTTATCTCCAGTAGTTGAGTGACCTGTGTGTGGTTTAACCAAGTCATAGACAAGATTTCTGAGTTTCTTACTTTTTGAAGAAGTAGTTTTGTCCACTAGTATTAGGTTGATCATAGAGTAGGTCCCATGAAAAGATGAGGAAAAGGCTTAGTCTCCTTCAGTTGTTCTAATGTACCTCTAGGTGTCGTATAATGGTTCTTTGTGAGGACAGGATTTGAATGGTGCTCTAGGTCTTTGGCAAGTGGAAGAAACATCAAAATGTTCATGTCTAAATAAAAATAAATAAAAAACACAAAAATCAGCTTAAACAAGAATGCATAAATAAATCATAAATCTGAAAATACTGAAAATGCAATAATTCGGTATACTGTAAAGTAATATTTTTTTCTAAAACACCTCCCTTGTGTGGTAAATTTTAAAACAGAGTCCAACGTCACATACCTATAGTCAAAACCACATAAATATATTCAACTAAGTCATAATTCTCCTCACTCATTAAGGCTTCCAACTCCCCCATCTTGTTTGTTAGACTTCTAGCATTGGTGAACAGGCTCCTTATACCATTGCTGCTTTCACCATCATTGTTTGCCAAATCATTTTGGTTTTTAGTACAATTAGTACTGCACAATCCAATGTTTGTTTGTAACATGGGAAGCTCCACTAGTGTCTGACCTTTTCCTACCTTATTTAACTGTCCCACCCCTCTCTGTCCTAGTTTAAATATCCCTCCACCATTCCCCTAAATCTTTCCCCTAGCACAGCAGACCCCCTTTCATTTAGGTGCAAACCATCTCTGGTATACAGGTTGTACCCCAATGAAAAGTCAGCCCAGTGCTCTATGAACCGAAACCCTTCCCTTCTACACCAGGACTTAAGCCATGCGTTTAGCTGTCTAAGCTCCCTCTGCCTTTCCTGTGTTGCACATAGCACAGGCAATATTCCAGAGAATATAACCTTGGAGGTCCTTTCCTTCAACTTGAAACCTAGTTCCCTAAACTGATTTTTAAGGATCCTCCATCTTCCATCTATATTGTCATATAAGGAGTAAATTTGTACTGGTGGGTACTTGGGATCATTGTCCTGTAGCATGCCCCAATTCCAGCCATGCTGTCACACAGTTGGCCTCAGGATACAGAGAATTTATAGATGAAGTCAATATTTGCAAGGTTTCCACATCCTCTGACTGGAAAACAAGCCCAAACTATCATCCTTCCACCATTGTGCTAACAGTTGGTATGAGGGGTTTGTGCTGGGTTTGGTTTTTCATAAATGTGACGCTGTCAGTATGGCCAAACATCTCCACTTTGGTCTCTTCTGTCCAAAAGACATTGTTCAATACGTCTTTAGTTATTTGTTGAGATGTGACTTTGCAAATCCAATCCATACTGCCATGTTCTTTTTAGAGAAAGGATGCTTTCTTCTGCTAACCCTTCCCAAAAATGTGTACTTACTTCATACTTCAATCATTTTTTCTAATTATATTGTCATAAACTTTTATATGTACCATGCTAACTGAGACCTGTAGAGTCTGAGATGGAGCTATTGAGGGCTTTACAATTTCTCTGAACATTGCATGCTCTGTCCTTAAGGTGAATTTGCTGGGACGTCCTCTCCTGGGAAGATTGACAACTGTCTTGAGTGCTTTTCACTTGTGGAAATTCATCCTTACTGTGGAATGCTGGATTTTAGATTGTTTAGAAATAGACTGATGGACAGCGACAATTGCTTCTCTTAGATCATTGTTGATGTGCGGTAACAAACACCTGAATGCTCCACACCAGCAAACATCCAAAACTTCTGTTTTTATGGAGGTGGTTTCACTGGCTGAAGATCAAATAATCAGTTCAATACATGGAGGTGGTAAAGGGGTACTAAAGTTTCACACACAGCTTCTACATTTTTACTTTACTTTTTTTTTAATATTAAAACAGTGTAATATGTGACCTGCGAGGTAATTAATGAAGCAGCACTGAGGGTGGGGTTATAACAGAGCCAGGAACTCAGTTTGTCCCGGTCTGCCTGGGGACACAGAAAGTTGGTCTGTGTGAATGAACTCAGACCTGAGTAAAAGGTTGCTGATAGCTTTGTTTGGAGCTGAATATATATATATATATATATATATATATATATAAATAAACTATCCAATGTATATCATTATTATCAGTGTTGAGGTTCAACTGAGGCTTAACTGATTGTATTTGAGATATGCTTTAAACTGGATGATTTTTTTATTGCTGTCCTGAGGTGTTTATTTTAGGATTGGGACATTTTTGTTTTTTGTTATAAACAGTGAGTTTATGAAGTACAGATCACAGCTTAGGCCACCATATCTCACGTGTTATATTGTGTATATGGTATATTAAGTGTTTCTACAACTAAATGCATGAAAGTATAGGTAATTTACACTGTTCTCATAGTTCACAATATTGATAACTTTTATAGAAATGGTTGGAAGCTTAATATGTCATTGAATCCTGGAAATAGTGTAGCTTTGAGGGTGTATATCTCTGTGTAGTAGCACCTTGTCCCAATTAACCACCACTGGGGGGGCACTTGTCCAAGGGCTGTGAAGCAAATTACATTGGCCTTATTTTCGTCTTGTATTCCCACATGTCTCCTTAGGGGAGTTGTCAATTTCTCATTAAGGATTAAGTGGGCACGTTTATATATTCTAACAATATATATATATTCTACACATACACATATACTGCATCATGTAGGATTCCAATAACAGCACTTCCTGTTAAGGTATTTAGATCTTAGATCATATAGATGAAAACATAGCAAGGAGCAAAGACAGTAGAAACTGATAGGACACAAAAAATATCATACAGGTAAAGTTTATTACCGAATCCTATATTGTACTAGATTTTCTCTGCCATCAAGTTTAAAAGAAAATAAAAAGAATAATAGGTCAACTTTACTTTCCTTTATCTACTTTTAGCAATGATAGAACTGACATGGATACTGACTGCCTTTGCAAAGTAAAGGGGTTACTTAGCTATTTGCCTACGATGGTCATTGGTACAAAGTCATTTATTGCAGGGACAGCACAGTCTTATTGGGTGTGTGCCACTGTCCTCATAACAAAGTGTAAGGGTGCGTTAAAAATTTTGAGATTTACCCATTACCTAATTTGCCTGTTTTGTAATTGTGATCAGATGTGTTATTTGTTATTTGCAAGGTGAGCGTTTGGTGGAGCAGATTCTATTGGATAAATTTGGACACACACTGAATATTGAACTTCGAGGTAAGGATATGAAATGTTGTTGTTGCTGTTGTTATTCTTATTATAATTGTTATTCAGTATTTATATAGCACCAACATATTACGCTGTATATTAAATAGGGGTTGCAAATGACAGACAGATATAGACAATGACGAAGCAGGAGGAGAGAAATGTTTGATGAAAAATGTGACTTCTTTTGTCTAAAGTGCCAAGGTGGTGTTTTAAACCTTCCCTTTCACCAAGGAATTTTGAATTTGGGAATTACAATTCATGAATTGCAAAATGGAAGCTCCAACTGCTTTAAATGTAAGAACTTTCCGAATCCAAATTTCAGTATCAGAATGATGGTATGCTGCTATGTTTCTATTTAATGTACAGCGCTGCGTAATATGTTGGCGCTATATAAATCCTGTTTATTAATAATAATAATAATAATAATAATAATAATAATATGAGAGAAATTTACGCTGTGGCCTTACTAATTACTTACTAACTTAATTAAACTTCATGGTCATTTTCCAAGCATGCATTTCTATTAGCTGTTTTCCAATTACACAATATTAAACACAGTTTTTTCTTGTTGAATGTCTATCCAACAATGGTGATATTTGGTATCATAATACACCGGTACCAAACTATAAAACCTAAGTATAATAGTCCTGATGAAGAATTGTTAGGGTTAAAGTGCTGAGATAAAAAAACAAGTAAAATATATAATAAAATTATATCTTACAGTCCTTAACAAAACAGGACATAAAAAACTGAAAGAAAATTGCAACAAAAATGTTCTTCTGGCAATCAAAAATATTATTAAAAACACTAAACACTAAAAAAGACAAAAAAATAAACCAATGACAAAAAGACTAAACTTTTTCTGGTGTGCACACAGACTCCCAGGGACTTTTAGCTCTTTTGTGAAAAGAAAATGTCACACCTAAAAGTACATAGAGATAACCAAAAAATGTACAATTCATCACAAAAGGATGACTTCTAAAAGTGTTTTATTAATTCAACATTTGGTTTCTGGTTTAAATGATAATTAAACATGTTAATACTAAGATTAAGCCAGTACTCTGCTTCTACTGCAAATAACCTGTGAAAAAGCACAAATATTAGCATATGAAACTTTCACAGCTTCCTCCAAGGGCCCTGAAAGAGAACACAAGGACATTAGTACTCCACCAAACAAACAAAAACTGTCCTAAATCATGGTATTATAGTTTATTAACCACTGATAATGTTGGAAAATGACAAAACTCGGTCCCAATAAACTGGAGAGGAAAAATGGCAATGCAGCTTGTGTCAAAGTGCATACTAGCTGAATCATGGCTGCTATATTTGATCCAGGCTGTAATCTTCTTTTACTGTCTACCGTGAGGGTTGTGCTTTCAGCTTCATTATCCTCATTGTTTTCTGCTATCATCTGGGAAATATCTCCAGTGTGATGTTTATGAACACTATGAGATCTGCAGTATCTTTTAATATGCCCAGGCCTGTTGCACTTGTAGCATTTAAATGATTTTTGCCTTCTTGTACTCCTGTATATGACAGATATGTCTGATGTATACCTCTCCCCTTGCCTTGTTCACACCATTCCTTGAGTATATTTATGAATTGTTGGTAGGAGGAAGCATTCCTAAGGGCAATTTTAACAGGATAATCCAGAATCCATTCCTGCTTCCTTACACATGTGCATCCTACCCTATGCTCCTTCTAATTGATCATTATTCATGCATATCAGGGCTGCTAGTGGTCCTGAAAGCCAATACTAGGGTAGCTCAGACCTTTGCCCCCAAACTTCCTCCCACACCTAAAGGCCTCCCCCCTTTCACTTGCCCCCCCCTTTCTTACACTTTTCCCAATAACACACTGCAACTTGTTGCAATAAAAATAACAATTTAACAATAAATTAACAACTTTCAATTTCCATAGATTTATCTCTGCATATATATCTGTAACATACACTTAAAATAAACAACAAATACATAACAAAATACATTAACAATTAAATACCCATATAAACTATAAATTAACCCATTGTTCTGCCTCTTCAGACTAAACCCTACAGTGTGATCTCTGTAACTTACAGTTGTGATGAGATGGCTGTAACTGCAGTCTTAGGTGAATTGGCTGACAGTGACTCAATCCAAAGGACACCTTGTAGATCTTGAAGAAGTTTATTCCAAACTGTGCAAGACTCTTAGTCTTGCCATGTCTTTGGCGTGTTCACATTGTTTTTCAAAAAGTTCCATTTCTGCTCTCTTCTGTGCAGCCTCAGCTTCCATCTGTGCAGCATCAGCTTCCATCTCTGCTTTCTTCCGTGCATCCTCAGCTTCCATCTGTGTAGCCTCAGCTTCCATCTGTGCAGCCTCAGCTTCCATCTCTGCTTTCTTCTTTGCAGCCTCAGCTTCCATCTCTGCTTTCTTCTTTGCAGCCTCAGCTTCCATCTTTGCTTTCTTCTTTACAGCCTCAGCTTCCATCTCTGCCTTCTTCCGTGCAGCCTCAGCTTCCATCTGTGTAGCCTCAGCTTCCATCTCTGCTTTCTTCTGGGCGAAAGCTGCTTGGATTTTAGAAGCCTCTGCATCAGCACGGGCTTTGATGAGCTGTTGCCTGAGAGTAGAAGATGTTGATCTTAAGGATTTGGAAGATCGTGTGGAGCGCTTAGAAGTTGTGGAGAGATGGGATCTGGATTCATGGAGATGTGCGATTTTTACATTTGTTTTTGCCCTTGTTTGTATTACTAGATCATCTCTTTCAAGATTGAGCTCATTCAGTTCCTGTAATTCTTATATCTGTTATACCGCTTTAAGAGACCAGCATATTTAGCAGACAGTCTTTGGTAATTCTCATAGGCAGCATTCAATTGCTTAACAGCGCCCTCTAGGTACAATACCTTATGAGTTGGTTGAGACATAGCTGACATACATTCAATAGTGTTAGACCATGAGTGGTTGATGTTCTGCAGCAGTTCTTCCCTGTCAGCCTCATAGTTCTCTCGGACTTTCCAGGTTGGTTTTACTGAACGTTTTTGTTTTATGTGGCTTTGAGGATCTGACTGCTGATTTGTAGGAATTTCAGGTTCCTCAGCTTGTACATTGCCTTGCTGGTGCATTGTGATAATAAGCAGAGGGTTAATCACAAGGCAGGTGTTTGCATAGAAATGTATCAATCTTCTGGCAGAGGGAGAGGGTTGCCCAGGCAACCAGTGGGAGACTGAGCAGAGAGAAGTTCAGAAAGGGCTGCTGCAGACTTAGTTTGGATTGAATACAGAGTTTAGATTGCTTTGCAGACAGAATGCATTGACAGTACAGACAGTCTATAGGAGCTGCTAATATTACAGTTGCATGAATAGTTTCTTCAATAATCTGTGCAGAAATCTGATGAAGCTTATGCTGAGGTTTACTTGCTGGCTGAAGTATACAGGCTTGTACACATATTCTTCTATATTCCAGTGTCCATATACATCTCACTATACATGCAGAGCTAGCAAGGATCTCTGAAAGATATTTGGCAGATCTTGTAAGATCCCTTCACTGATTTTTTGACTGTTCTGCCTCTTCAGACTAAACCCTACAGTGTGATCTCTGAAAACTTACAGTTGTGATGAGATGGCTCTAACTGCAGTCTTAGGTGAATTGGCTGACAGTGACTCAATCCAAAGGACACCTTGTAGATTTGGAAGAAGTTTATTCCAAACTGTGCAGATCATACACCGATGAACAGATGGATAGGTCAAAACATCATGCTGTGAGCAGCTAACAGGAGCATGCAACTGAGATGAGAGTAGATGACAGAATGAAGAAGAGGGGAGGAGACAAGAGACTAAGCAGAAGCTAGGGGAAGAGAGAAGGGACACACATATTGAAAGGCAAACCATGCATGTGTAACATGACACCCATATTAAACTAAAAAAAATCTTTTCCAATGGCGTTCAAATGAATCCCATCCCTCCTGAGATACCGCTAAATATCCTCCTCCAATTCTCAGTGATGCACCACTATGCCACCATTCTTAGCTAAGAACCTCCCCACTTCTTTATTAACTTTAACCCTAGCTTTATTTATTTTTTCCACTGATCTGGCTCCCCTCCAACTAGTCCTAGCCTAGTCCTAACTACTTCTGCCCTTTTCACACCCCACTAGACGTAAGAGTGCTTGATAATCCACACCAAGCAGTGCTGATAACCTAAAATGACAAACAAAATAAACATCTGCCCCCCCCATCCTTTGTCAACCCCCACTGAAAAAACCCTTACAAGCCACCCTACCTTATCATAATTGAGGTCTAGTATACAATTGTAACCTTCTAGATTCCCACCATCCTATACGTCTAATTGCCTCCTCACCCAATCCCCATCTGGCGGCCTCTGTAGCTGCCCCAATCTGAAATGAATGTGAAGAAAAATTTCCACATCCACTCCTAACAGCCCCAAACACCTTCTAAAAACAGCAATAAATTGAAAACAGGACAGAAAGGCCCCATCTTCATGTATCAACAGGGGATCCCCTACTGGTAGCTTAACCTGCAGTAATGTTCCACAGCCTCCACCGAGCAAACCCCCGACCAACCCCACAGTCTAAACACCCGAACCAGGAAACCCCTACCCCTCTTATCTGTTTTGGACTGCCTAATCCGCAAACTGACCTCATTACCTAAACATACCAAATCTTCCCTTAAAATACCCCCAGGGCATGTCTTTGTTGGACTAACCAATTCCCCAATACGCATTGCCCCAGAGAACGCTATACTAAATGCCGCTGTAAACAAAACCTGCTTGTAGCTGCTTGCACAAACCTTGCCCAGTTGCCCTACCACCCGCTGCAACAACTCAAATGTCACCGGCCTCCTTCTGTTGGGCACCCTCTTGACTTTCCTGTACCCCTTCAGTGCCTGCTGCAACACAAACTCTTTTGTAAGATCCCGCCTCCCCTGCCACTTGAACCAAAAATCCATACCGGCCAATAACCTGCTAACTGCTGCCACCGACACACCCCTAGTAAATTTTCTAACCAACCAGTATAACAGCACAAGTACTGCGTTACCCCTGTCCTCCAAACCCCCCAACTGAGCACACAATCCTTCCCATTCCCTCCACAGTGCCAAATACGCTGCCCAAGTTCGATCACTCACTGACCGCAAACTTCTGATAATCCCATCGCAATCCCCCACAGTCTCTCCAGACAATGATAACCACATTTCTCCGCCTCTGGTGCCAACACGCGAAACCTGTCCCACTGCAAACGAGATAAAGCATCAGTGACATGTGACATTACACACCCCGGAATGTGCCGCGCAAAAACAAAAATGTTGTGCTGCATACATCTCAGGACCAAATGCCTCATCAATCTCACCACTGGCACTGAAAACCTGTTAACTGCCTGTACAACCCCCAGGTTGTCACAATTAAAAACCTAACCATTTTATTAGCCAACTCCACCCCCCACAATTCCACTACCAAAACGATCGGAAACAGTTCTAAAAACCACCAAATTTCTAACCAGGCCTCCTTCTACTCCTTCCTTAGGCCACACCCTTGCTCACCATTTGCCTACAAAATATGCCCCTAAACCAGCCGCCCCCACCTTATCAGTGTACAGCTCCAGATCCACAGCATCCACCGACCCTTCCAACCACAACGCTGTCCCATTAAAGAACTCCAAAAACCATTGCCAGATTATCAAATCAGCTTGCATCTCTTTTGACAGACGCAAAAAATGCGATGGTGCCTTCACCCCCACTGTAGCCGCTGCCAGGCGCCTACAAAAAAAACCATTATTATCCTTATCACCTTGCATGCAAAATTGGGCTTTCCTAACAGATATTGCACTTCCTGCAAGCCCATCTTGCGCCTCCCCCCTGCCATCTGTACTTCTGCCCTTAACGCTATGAATTTGTCTTGAGGCAGATGGTTTTCCATGGCTACCGTGTCCTGCTTGATTCCCAGAAAAGTTAACACCGTCACAGGTCCTTCCTTTTTTTCCGCCACCAATGGCACCTCAAACCTCTCCGCCACGTGTTGCCAACAACACCCAACAAACCGAACTACCAGACGGGCCTATCAACAAAAAGTCATCCAAATAGTGAATGATCGATTCCACCTCCGCCACCATCCACACCACCCACTCCAAAAAGGTGCTAAACTTTTTGAACAGAGCACAAGAGAATGAACACCCCATAGGCAGGCAACGGTCCACAAAATACTCTCCTTCCCACTTGCAGCCCAACAACCGCAATCACTTTGGATGAACTGGTGGCAACCAAACGGTGGCCTCAATGTCTGCCTTTGCTAACATTGCCCCCTTTCCATACCTACTAACCCACAGAACTGCCGCGTCGAAGGAAGTATAAGCCACAGCACATACCTCCGGGTCAATACCATTGTTAACCGACTCCCCAGGAGGGAAGGACAAATGATGTATCAACCTAAATTTACCTGCCTCCTTCTTAGGCACAAGCCCCAACTGCGACTCAACCAAACCGGCTATCAGCGGCAACTGAAACGACCCACTCAAGCACCTCAGACTTACCTCTTTAGCCAGTTTTTTCGCTACCACCTCTGAGTGCCTAAACGCAGATTTCAGATTCTTAGACTCCTTCGGCGCTCCCCTCATCGCCCTGGAAGCCAAAACCCCTCTTTAAACCTGTCTTCCAACACCCTCCCAGCCTCCCTATCCGGGTACTTACCTAAAAAGGGGCGCATCCTTGCGACCCTCACCGGTTTAACCCCCTTTTCCACATCCATCTCCCCCTCTTACTGCGCCTGCCCTAAAACAGCATGAGAGTCCATGGTTGCCTCAGCACCCAGAACACTCGTGGCAGAATCTACAACCTCCCCCAAACTTACACACTCCTTCATTGAAGAGCCAACATAGTCCCTTCTTTCTTCCGGCTGGCGACTCAGGTGCCTGCTGACTGCCGCCCCACCTTGCCCTGACGTTAGGCCTAGGCCCTGAAATTAATTTCATCCATAAACCAATATTTTTATGGTCCCACCAAAGCGACTGCCGCAACGCTTTTCTTTGGCGAAACTGCTTGTCATACTGTAGCCAAGAAATCCACCATACATTCGGTGTGCTTCTCTAATTGTATCCAGATAACAAAAAAGCGAAGCGCACTGTTCCAGCTGTTTCTCCCCAATCACACACGCTAAAATACTGAACGCCTGCAGCCAATTTAAAAATGTGCGCAGTATCATGCCTCCCCCCTCGCCATATCCCCCACTCCCACTTGGTCGCCCCTGACTTGGGGTCACTTTTACATGCAAAAAGTGGTAATCCCGAGCCAGACTCGGGGTACATAAAAGCATAAAAAAAACCCACTTACCTTATTCTGTTGCTGTCCCCCGGCATCCTGCTGGTTACCGCAGGTCCTGGGGACACGTCTGCCTCCTCCAATCTCCAGCCGCGAAGTTCAGAGACGTCATATGGGGTTTCCTGATGATGTTGGTACATGCGTCGACGTGGCCGGGACTTTGTGGCAGGAAATTCAAATAGTGTTGTATTGAATACAGAATAGCTGTATTGAATCCAATACAAAGAAATATTCATAATATATATATGTATGTGTATATATATATATACCGTATTTTTCGGACTACAAGACGCACTTTTTCTTCCCCAAAACTGGGGGGGAAAAGTGGGTGCGTCTTATACACCGAATACACGTTAAATATACCGGTAATTAAAAAAAATCATACTCACCCGATCCCGCGATGCTGTCGGCTTCTTCTTCTCCTCGCTCTCCTCCCGCGACGATGGACGGAGAACGACCCTGGAATAGGAAAACGACGCTGGAATAGGAAAACGATGCTGGATGTGCACAGCGGGACCATAGAGGTAAGGATGTGACAAAAATACAGTCTTAACCATCCTAGCCATTTTTTTTTGCCTGTACGAAGGTCGGGCTTAACGGCTAGGTGGTTAATATTATTATTATTAACAATAACAATAAACATGATTTATACAGCACCAACATATTACCCAGCTCTGTACAAACATAGGGGTAGCACATGGAGAGGACCCTGCCCTGAAGAGCTTACAATCTAGTCGATGGGGAAGTCTTACACAATAGGAGGGGAGATATGGAGTATTGGCTAGTGGTGAGTGTTTTAAGAGAAAAAAGAAGACAGGTAGACAAGTCTGAAAAAGTGTGTTTTGAGAGCACTTTTAAATGAGTGGAGCGTAATAGCAAGCCGAATACGATGAGAGGACCATTCCAAAGAATCGGGCAGCTCTGGAAAAGTTTTGGAGCCGTGCGTGTGATGAGGTTATGAGTGAGGAATCATTAGTCGGTAATTGGAGGAATGAAGAGAGTGGCTGGGTCAGAAAGGTAGGTTGGACAGGAGCTGTGGAGGGATTTGAAGGCAAAGCACAGGAGCTTGAATTTGATTCTAAGGTGAAATGGAAGAAGGAGAAGGGGCAGGGAAAAGTTGCCTTGGGACTTAGCTCCGATGAGGTCATTGGACACTTTAGTAAGGGATGTTTTGGTGGAATGGGCAGCACAGAAGCCAGATTGGAGACAGTAGATCGAAGGTAAGTAGGGGTCTAGTGAGGGTTTCCTCAGGATAGGGAGAATTATGACATGTATGGAAGCAGAGGGGTAGATACCAGTAGTAAGGGAGAGGTTGAACAGTTTGATTAAGGCAGGGGGCAGGGTGGAGGAATTTGCACGGAGCAGATCAGAGGGAATTTGGACAAGCGGACAGGTAGTAAATGGAGATGATGAGAGAAGAGTTACGACTTTGTCCACAGTAACAGGGCTGAGAGAGTTTAGTGATGATTTACAGGTGGAAGGGGTGGGTATGGTTGGAGTGGCTCGGTGGGCAGAGACATCATGTCTGATTTTGTCAATCTTATCTCTAAAGAAGGTGGCAATGTCTTGGGCAGAGAAGGTTGTTGTAGGGGGAGCAGCTGTGGGGTTTAGAAGGGAGTCAATTGTTGAGAAGAGGTTGTGTGGGTTGGAAGCTTGAGAGGAAATGACAGTGGAGTAATTTTGTTTGGTGACATTGAGCTCAGTGTTAAACCTTTGTAGCTGGGCTTTGTAGTCCATGAAGTCAGCGCTGAGGCCAGATTTCCTCTATTGGGATGGGGGTTGGCAGGACAAGGGTTGCAGAAAGTGGCAGGGGTAATTTTATTCAGAGCTGAGGAGAGAGAGAGTGGTTTAACTGGGTGGCAGCTTCATCTGGGGAGGTGATTTTGGAGAGGGAGGGGGTGAGGGATGCAAGGCAGTCTGAGAAGAAGTTGTGGTCAAGGTTACAGATATCTCTCTGCCATTGGCCAAGTCTGGGCTGTGGTGGAGGGGAGCAGGATTCAGATAGGTTGAAGTTGATAAGGTTGTGGTCAGAAATTGGAAATGGTGAGTTGTCAAGGTGGGAGAGGTTGCAGAGTTTGGAAAATACCAGGTCTAAAGTGTGTCCAGCGATACATGTGGGGCCGTTGATGTTCTGTGTGAGTCCTCTGTATGTACAGTTAGGTGAGAGAATGAGACCCAATTTTCAAGCATAATATTAAATGTAAAACATATACAAATTCAATGTAAACCACTCACCACACACCAACTCCTCTGTTCCTTCAATTTCCATGCCCCACTTTGTTGTCGACTTTGTATTGTGAACCTTGTAGCAGGTCTGGCTCGTCCATCAACTAAGTTTACCTAAATTTCTAGAAACATATAAAGAAAAAGGGCAGATTATAAAGAGTATATAGAAAAGGGAAGGGGTGAAGGAAGGGGTCCAGCTCTATACCTAGCACATAGTCATTCACACTCACACTAAGGCTACCTACACACGTCAGATGATTCTTGTCTGATCCCCATCTCAGTACTCATCTCAGGAGATTCTCACGTGTGTACAGTTGCCATCCAACGCCGTTCATGGATCTGTTCTGGCGAATCCATGAACAACGTAAGATGAACAACCACAATGAAGGTGAAGGCAGGAAAGTGCAACAGGGTGCTGCTTACTCATTCCCCCCCCCCCCCTCCATAGAACGGAGGGTCTCTGTATGTACAGCACTTGTTCATTCATCTTTCAAACTTTCACAATCATCTGTCTCTGTTCAGCAAATCTTAAATGGTCATTTTATGATAGTAAAAAATACGGTTTTCTTGTAGGACAATATCTGATAAAAAATACATAGTTATCTGTATTTTATTCTCCTATAATAATGCAGTGGTAAAACAATATATTTTCAGATATTCAAGAACAGCACAAACAACATCTAAAGAAGAAAACTGAGGCTTTGGTTGAGCAGAAACCCCCAGGAACTACCCTGGAACCTCAAAGTTTCTTTCTCATTGAGCGATATGTGAACCTGATTGTTGTCTCCACTGATCAGTTCAGGAAGAGTTCTAAGAATGAGCTAATACAGACTGGGGTAAAACATGAGGAATGCTTGAGGAAAACCCACACTGGGCTGGAAACAATTTCCCCCAACAAACTGTTCCGCTGGAGTCACCAGGCCCACTGTGTCCCACATGCAGTAATGGTGAGCGGAGTGCCAGGAATAGGGAAGACCACACTCATGCAAAAGTTTGTCCATGACTGGGTGACCGGAAAACACTACCAGAGATTTGCTTTTGTCTTCTTATTCAGATTCCGGGATCTTAATAGACGGGGAGAGGTAAGCTTGGAGGAGATGATTTTTCCGCAATATCCATATCTGCAGAGTCAGATGAAAAACATTCTACAAGATCCAAAGAAACTTTTGTTCATATTTGATGGCTTAGATGAAAGTATTCACCGAATGGATTTCCGATCAAATAAATGCTCCAATCCAAAGCAGAGACAAGATATTGGTGAGATTGTGGTCAGTTTGGTGAGGCAGAATATTCTTAAGGGTTGCTTCGTATTGATAACCAGCAGACCAACCAGACTGGCATCAATTGATGTTCATCGTTTCCAGAGAATATCTGAGATTATGGGATTTCTCCATGGAGACCGGCTGATCTACTTTCAAAATTTCTTTGGAAATGAGGAGTTTGCAGACAAAGCTTTTCATTATGTGCTGGAAAATGACACGCTGTACACTTTCTGTTACATCCCATCATACTGCTGGATTATCTGTACAGTGTTATCAATGTGCTTCAAAGCCCAACCAACAAACACCGATCAGCTGATGGAATCATTGCCCAAAACAGTGACACAACTCTTTGTGACTTTTGTCTCTAATATCCTAGCCAATCACAGCCAGAATACAGGTGATGGTCACACTGCTCGGGAACTGCTGACATCTATTGGATGGATGGCAGAACATGGAGTTATGAATCACCTGATTGTGTTTGATGAACGTCATCTGAAGTCATTCAATGTGAGAAATGATAAACATCTCTTTTCATGTTTCATCATGGAATCTGGTCAGCCTCCTGATGTGGATTTCACCTTCTTACATCTCACCCTTCAGGAGTTTTTTGCTGCTTTAGTGCATTTTATTAACTATTTACCTGATAAATTTCAGAAATCTTTACAAGAGGCCGAATCTTACAAAGATGGCCGGGCTGAAATATTGCTACGTTTTCTCTGTGGTCTCTCAGACTCGTCTACTAGATTCTTGCTAAAGCCTTTCCTGGGAGAAATGTCTGCTCAGGCTTCCAGAGCTGTCATCACCTGGCTGCACGAGAAAGTTATCAAACTACGAAGCAACAAAACTACAAAAGGACAGCGAGATCTTCTGAATGTTCTATACTGTCTGTATGAGAGCAGGAATAAGGAACTAGTGTTACAGTGCTTCAAATCTGAAAAAACATTTGTCATGTCAGAGATTTCCCTCAGCCCCCTCGACTGCTCTGTCTTGTCTTTTATCATAAAATCCTGTGAAGAGATAGAAAAATTGTCTCTAAGGAAATGTAAAATTCAGAGTGAAGGAGTAAAGAAACTTTCACCAGCTCTACACAACATCAAAAACTTAAGGTAAAATAATTACAACATGTATTGGGGGAGGGAAATATGGAGAATATTGCTCTCTAATGCCACACATCCATCAATTCACTTTTACAAAGAGGAAAATCCCAATATTCACCAGGGGAGGATCACAAATTTATGACAAAGCTAAAAAAGTTTTTCTGTGAAGCCTAAATTTAATGTTTTTTAGGGGGCAGTAGGTTACTGGAGGAGCAAAGAGAGCGGCTGAAGGGTATTTTTTTTTACCAGGTCAGAAAGATAAGTGGGGCAAAAGCTGTGGGGGTGGAGCTGTGTAGGGATTTTTGTATCAGGTAGGTAGGTGGGGGAGGAGCTGTGTAGGGATTTGTGTATCAGGTAGGTAGGTGGGGGAGGAGCTGTGGAGGGATTTGTGTATCAGGTAGGTAGGTGAAGGAGGAGCTGTGGAGGGATTTGTGTATCAGGTAGGTAGGTGGGGGAGGAGCTGTGGAGGGATTGGAAGTAAAATTGAGAGAGAACTACAGAAAGAGTCAGCAGGTGTGAGTGGACAGAGTGGAGTTCAGTAAATATATTTTGCCCAAATAATTGTGTTAGGGTTAGAAATTGGGATGGAGTGTGGAAGCTCCACAAATTGTAGTTCTTATGCACAACTCTTTGGAAACACAAATGTTCCCACACTGCCTGCAAAATGATTGGTGGCCTCCTGGGGCAGTATTTTTCCTTCTCCTGGGTATACTGTATGGCATATGTGACTTCCTCCTTCCTGGGCAATGTAACTGCTGTGTGGATGGCAACAGTGATGTGCAGAGCAGTGACAGCTTAGATCAGCCAGCACTGGATAAGCGCATTCCTGTAGCACTGTGACTCGGGGGTTAGCACTCCGGCTTTGCAGCGCCGAGTCCCAGGCAGGACATTATCTGCATGGAGTTTCCAGGTTCTCCCTGTGTTTGTGTAGGTTTCCTCCGGGTACTCCAGTTTCCTCCCACATCCCCAAAACATGCACTGAGGTTAATTGGCTTCCCCCTAAAAATTGACCTTAGACTACAACATATGACTATGGTAGGTACATTAGATTGTGAGCTCCTTTGAGGTACAGTTAGTGACACGACTATGGACTTTGTACAACGCTGCGTAATATGATGGCACTATATAAATACTGTGTAATAATAAGGTAAAAATGCCATATTGTACAGTGCTGCCTCTTCCTTTGTACTACATGTTTGTATGTGCTGGCCCAGCTCCTCCACCCCTCCCTTTATCTGTTTACATAATCCTTTATGTGGATGACTAGGGAGGAGTAAACATGAATACCATAGAATGTCATGTAACAGTTCCACGTCTGCTGGGACTGATGATATACAAAGCCCACAGACTTCTCCAAGGCACCACCATCTTAGATTTGATATCAACAAAAGGGAGGATTTTACATATCCCATAACATTTGATAAATAAATAATATAAATCTCATGGGGAAATTGTGGAAATGAGTGGTCTGGTCACAGGGTGACTGTAGGGTTTCCACAACTAACATATTTCCACCCAGAACAAATATATGATTTTGATCATCTGGATAAGTTTAGCTTTTAAAACTGGAAAACTCAATTCTCAAATTAGAAGGAAAAGTAAAAAACATTATTATTTTACCCACTAAAGCTGCAGATTGTAGATGGTTGTACATGACGGCAATCTGGTCATTCAGCAAGAAATTGTCAGACCCTCATCTGACCCCACTGTGTCCAGAGCCTGAGACCAGCTGAACAGAATTACAAATGTTTGGTTGGTAAAACAATTTCTACATATTTCATAAATTCAGTATTGGAGTAATGCTCAACTGGAGGGGGGGGGAAATCCGCTCCTAGCTGCCACCTAAATTATTCACCCTTTCCTCTGTTGTATTTTCCACCACTTTCTGTCTCTGTGACAACACTGAAACCAGGAACAATAAATATGATTTTAGAATAAAAAAAGATGTTTATTTTTTACAATTACAATTACATTCTAGTAAAACAAAAATATTCTATAATAATATAAGCAGATGATTCCAATTTGCTGATGATTGCCAGTCTTATGGTTGTCATTATCTCTTCCTGGTACCCCCATTCCCCAAACTTCCTCAGCCACCTGGAAATGTAAGAGTATAAGTATCAATGTATAAGTATCAATGTATAAGTATCAATGTGCACCCCATCTCCATACACACACTGACATTCATCTCTTTCTATAGCTTGGTGAAGAGAACCTTGGATGACAGTTCCTGCCCCCACCTGGCATCTGGAATAAGAAATAACCGGACACTGAGGACACTAGATCTGTCTGAGAATTATCTGAAGGGTCTTCATTTTAGGGGTCTGATGGAAGCTGTGACTACCAGCCAAATAGAGGAGTTATTGTAAGTATAACAGAAGTGATAGAAATGATTTTCTGAGACAACGGAAAAATACGAACAAATATACAGCAATATAAATCTGACCAGGGATCTGGGTTCACCAATTAAAGTAAAGCAATTTTATAATAAAATAAAAATATATATAGTACACAATTTGTTTGAGAAAATCACCGCGGGACTTTAAAGGCATTGCATTAATGTTCATTGATCAGATACCACATAATTATATTAAAAATTCCCATTTATTAAGTAATATTATTAAGAAACATCATTGCAGATATAAATCATTTTTAGTTCGGATCTCAGGCGCAAGCGGGTTCAGCGCATTTCACAGGTCAGACATCCGCTTCCCCAGGAACAAAATCAACTAAAATATAACAATCGGCAATGATACATTTCATATTCAATTTAAAAATTTACATAATTCAGTTAAAATTATCACTGGCAAATATTCCTCACATTGGTTTCCCAAATTAGAACATCCAGCTTGACAACAGAATCCTTCCCTCGTTAACACGTGTAGGTCATATCAGCAGACAAGGGATGGAAGAGGCTGTACGATATGATTCTACCACATATTTGAATATTCAATTAATTTATTTTATTCCTTCATATATATTTTCCATTTCTCAATACATATACCATATTTGTGTGATGATTAAATGTACATCCATATTTCTATCTTTGAACCAATATATACCCATATTCTCTAAATTTAAAATACAGATAAAGAAATACCTCCAGCCAGGTTTACACTAATCCCGTGAATAAAGTTCATTCACTTTTTAATCTACTTCCAATTGCTGGTCACTTGAAAACAAGAGGATCAAATCAAAATATGACATAGGTTCTATTTCCCCACAGAGTTCCACCTCCCCCATGCCAATGGCTATATACACAGTAAAGGTTGTCCCTTGTATCCCTTTCAATTAAACAAGCATCATCCAAAACTAATCTCACCAGATACTGAAACACCATACTATCTAATCCTTATAAGCACCTGTCTAAGAGGCACATATATAAAAGTACTTCCACCCACAATAACGCTATCTTTCAGTGCAGTCTCCCATATATAAACAGAAATTAGTTTAACTTGAACAGATAGCAAAATCAACCTCCGTCAATCCTATTCTTCCATAAATACTTTCAGTCATATCATTATCCTCCACTGGGTTCCAATAGCTTTAAAATCTATCAGTACAAAGACCAATGTTCATTTTGTGTGGAATCAGATCCAACCTTCCAGAGAGACTGCACCAGTGTCTGGTCTGTCTTCCTCTCTCCTCCCGCTGATGGAGGCGGAATCCCTTGTAGCCAGAACGGGTTCCACCATTATCCGGAAACCTGTTTTCCACGTAGGTAGGAACCAAATGGGTGGGTATACAGGCGCCCATCTCGATTCCTAGGATGCAAAGGGTTTATATTGAGTATTAAATCTACACTTTCCAAACTGAACAATAATTAGTTATAAATGGAGTAGCCTGAAAAACTGACTGAAAAGACTGAAAATTGTAATCCAATCAGCCTAAGGGTGCAGATATTCCCTAACATCAAAAACATTAATATAATTAAGGAGGAGTGGGAACAGGCACTACAGCTCTGTTTCCAACACATGATGGGGATAATATTTTAAATATATTATAGTTAGGAATTGCAGGAGATAAAGGATGAAGTGGATGTGCTTTACAAGGAACATTCAGAATTGTTTTCCTCTGATATGTTCATTTCCAAAAATACAGAAATTCAGGAGTACCTACATAGATTTAATTCTCAATAGGTAGCAAGAAAGGAAGAACAATTTTATAAAGACCAACAGGCCTTCCTAATGGAATGGGCCTATAAATGGAGTGGCTCAGAAAGCTCTTCACAATTAACACACAATTTGGAAAAAAGAAATATATGGGGTATAAAACAAGGTATGAAAAGACAAACACAGGACATTTAAATCTATTTGCACGCAAATTGTTTTATAAGGCTTATTTTGACAAACAAATATAAATGAATCAAGAAACAATAAACCTTGGGGGAATTAGAAGTGATGACTTCGGGACCCTCAAATATTTGATGCAGTTGTGGGAGGAGGCAAATAACTGAATCAGATGAAAATACAAGTTGTGGGGACTAGTGTTGGTGGAATAGCTCACTATTCGATTCGGCAGCTATTCGCTCGAATGTAGCAAAATTATTCGGGTGGTCGAATTTCAAAGTTGAACACCATTAAAGTCAATGGGAGGAAAAATTTGGGTTTTTTTGAGCACTGTGTAGAGCTTCTACAGCCTCCAAACAGATGTAAAAAGATACATTGTAAAAGGATACATAAAAAGATACAATATAAAAAGATACATAACACTATTACATACCCCTGTAATTCGCAGGAGGATTAAAGAGCACCTGTCACATCAATATTAGGCTAAAGCTAGGCACACACTTCCAATAATTATTGTTAGAAAACGAACGATTACGACTGATCAACGATTATGCACGATTATACTTGAACGACTTGTGCCCATTCATCCCTAGTGCTCTGTGATTGGCTGAGAAATAGGAAATCCTGACGACAGCTCAAGCATCATCAGGATTTCCCTTTCCTCAGCCAATCAGGGAGCAGAGCAATCAGCAGAACTTTACTATGCTGACAGCTCTGGTCCCCTGATTTGCTGATGAAACGGAAATCAGGTGCAGGGGGTTGCGATGAGGTCACGATGTGCCCCCACCTACACCAACCTGTACCTGGGTGGAGGGGAGAAGGGAATATTTTCTGATGAGTCTTTTTCTATGTATGTCCACCACATACTTTTGTGGCGCAGATACATAGAAGATGTTCTCTTGATTCGGCAGGAAATCCGAACCGCATTAAAAATATTTTTGACAGACTACAAAGTAATCTTTTGAACTTGAAATTCACTATGTGATGTAGTGACACATCCATTATATTCTTGGATTTAGAAATCAGTATAGATTCAAATAGATGCTTGACATCAAAGTTCTATAGAAAACCAATGGCAGGAAACACCATTTTAACCCCCCTAGCGTTCTAATTCTGTCAATTTTTTTATGCAAAAAGTGATCCTATTTTTTTTGCATAGAAATTTCTGTTTATATTGTGGGCTTGTAATTCTTAGGATTAACTCCCGGGTATAATAATTATATTTATTTATTATATTATAATCATAAATTATAATATAATACATAATTATAAATAATAATTTTAAAAAACAATGAAATAATAGACAACAATGTAATCTTAAAATAAAATATAAAATTAAAAATGTACTTTTATTTTTATTTCATGTTGTGTGGTGTTTTTGTACTGTAAAAACCATTTAAAAGCAGATTACATTGTAATCTGCTTTTAAATTTCCCTCCCTGACACACCCCCAATACATCACCACTCACATCACCCGGAATATGACTCATCCTCCGGAGGGATGTGAATGGGGATTTCCCGTCTGTCTTACACTGACGCTGGAGCTGCTCTGCATCTCCAGGGAGATGCACAGCACAATGCAGGACTTCTGGTGGTCACCCCCGGAATCTGCTATTGCTGCTCGCATCTGCAGTGACATGTGAAGCACAATGCAGAAGTCCTGCATTGTGCTTAGCATCTCACTGCTGATGCGAGCAGCCGCGTGGCCGGGACCCAGGTGGTGTTTAAAAGCAGGTTACTCAGTAATCTGCTTTTAAATTTCCCGCCCGGCCACGCCCCCCGACGGACCGGCGTCCCGGCTTCAGAACAGGACCATTCGATCGCAGCTGGAGCGTGGGGAAAAGGTAAGGGGGGGCTTACCGCTTTTTGCATTTAAAAGCCACCCCGAGTCACACTTGGGATTACCGCTAGGGAGGTTAACAGCAAATAGTGCACATTATGTACTGCTTAAAAATAGCATACCTTATTCACAATATTTAAGAATCAGGAGAAATTGCACATTGGAAAACAATTTTGAAACTGCAGCAAAATATTTACATAAAAGATTACTAAGAAGGGGGTACAGTAGAAATGTTTTGAGAAAAGCCTACCATAGAGCTAAGAGAAAAAAACGCTCAGAATTAGTATTTAAAAAGAAACATAATCAGGAAAATCAGCAGGATATCCTTCAAATTATAACCAAATATTCGGCACAACATCAAGAAATAGCAAATATATGAAAACAATTTTGGCCCATTCTGCTATCAGATCCACATCTGAGCACGTTTGTGGGCAGATACCTGAACTTTGTATATAGGAAGCTGTCATCACTAGGGGATAAATTAGTTCACAGCCACTTCAATAAGACTATCTTTCAAAGGAACTTGGAGCCTATGATAGGCACTTTTGCCTCTGAAACATGCAGGCAATGTAGGTCGATCCATTTAGGGAAAGATCCGTTTGGTATTCCTATTAAAGTAAAACCAAAGATAAAACAAGGAGTCACATGTAAATCTATTGATATCATATACTTAGCACTTTGTAGTTGTCACAACTTTTATGTTAAGCTATAAACCATTTTTGTAGGATAATATATAGAGAATGAGGGAAAGGAGAACATATGTAATAGGAGTTGGGTACTGAATCCTATGTCTACAGAATTGGGCTGTATTGGTGTCCAAAACATTTGATACATTGTGTTAGCATGTGTATTTTATTATATTATTTATTATAATTTTCATGCTTTTTTAAATGAAATGAAAAATAATACAAATGCTGATGGAGTTCAACATGAAACATCATATATATATGATATATATATATGGTTTAACGAAGGTTTAACAACTATGTAAGGATTCCATTTATATGTTAACCAACAAGTAGATATATTTTTATGCAAGCTATCTGACACCTAAACTCCCCATTTACCAGCCAGAATATTCATTTACATTGTTATATTGTAGAAATATATAAGGTGACATTGCAGGCTTTGCCCTTCTACAATACTGGTTGTCTAACTGACCAATGAGAACAAGCAATGCAGTCTGGGCAGCCAGAACTTTTGTTGTACAGAGTAGGGATAAGTGAAACCTGCAGCAGCGTTTATTGCCCCTAACTCCTTCAGGATAAAACTCTTGGTTTGCAAAGTCTTATACATATGCTTTTTAAAGGCTCCTTTTTAAAGATTTATTTAAACAGGAAGCTGAGCTGGTGACAATAAAGGAAATGATGATGCTCCTCCAGGGGAGCTTCCAGATATAAAATAGGACCCACTCACCCAAATCCCAATTACACTGACCCCCGACCCCTGGGCTACCAATGCATGCCAAATACTCCGTGATTCCACACCACATGACTAAATCCCCATAAAAATTATTTTACATTATAATTATAATCATTTAATTATTTTATTATTTTTGTAGGCATATAATTCTTATGGAATAACTCACCGAAATATGTCCAAAATTTTATTATAAAAATAATATACTTTAAATAGAAAAACACAAAAATCTGTTAAAGAAAGGGTGTATAAAAATACAGAAACCTCTAATATAACTGTGCAGTAGCATGTTACAGTTACTTTGTATTGAATCTAATACAAAATTATTTAAATCTCCCGCCACACCTCCCATCCGCACTGACGCATGCCCTGACGTCACCAGGAAACCCTGTGGAACATCACTGCATTTGCCAGCTAAAGGTCAGAAAAGGACGCGGGTCGAGGACCCGCACGGACAGGCAGAATGCCAGGGGACGCCGATGGGACAAGGTAAGTGTGTTTTTTTACTGTTTTTGGCTACCTCGAGCGTGGCTTGGGGTTTTTGCATATATTTTTTACCCCAAGTGACACTCGGGAATACTGCCAGGGGGGTTAAACAAGGCTTTTAGATTCCTTTAACCTGCCTAGCGGTTCATTTCTGTCTGGATTTATGTCTAAAAAGACTAAAATTTAGTACATTGTTTTTCATGAAAATTTATTTTACGCTATAATATATTAGTATGAGTATAATGAAGTTCGGAACACAAAATCATGTAAAAATAATAAATTAAATACATTTAAAAAAACATTTTTTTTAAATAAATATTATGCTACTATTATATTATACTGTAAAATAAATGTTCATGAAAACAATGTACTGCTTTTACACATATCCATCCATTGTATTGCATCCAATAGAGTTATTTTATATTGAATGTAATACAAATTGATTTTGAATTTCCCGCCCTGTCCTGTTGGCAACATACACATGCACTGACGTCACCAGGAACTGCCCCGGTGACTCATCGTGTGCAGAAGAAGAAGACGGATTCCGGCGATGGACGACACAGGACGCGGTGGATCAGGTAAGTGCTCTATTTACTAATCTTTCCATAGGTGTACCTACCCTGAGTGTGACTCGGGGGGTTACCGATTATAGCAACTTTTTTCTACCCTCAGCGTTACCACTAGGAAGGTTAAACCACTTACAAACCCCCACAAATATTTGGTGACAGGTGTTTTTTTTTACCCCACCGTTGATAGAAGGTGTTAGGTCTGTTCTAAACAAAGTGGGGGGAGGACTTTTAGTTCCCCTTTTCCGTACCTGGAGATGGCAAACATGTGAAGGGTTTGTTAGTTCCCTGCAATCTGCTCTGTAGCTGGAGCTGTCCCCAGTGTAAAGTATAATATTTTCCAAATCAGTCTTCTGAAAAGTTGTCAGTAAATGTTTACACCCAAAAACCTCCTCAGTAAAATTTGTTGTAAGTCAAAATATCAGAATGCAAATGAGCTAAATTCCAACTCAATGTGCACCCCATCTCCATACACACACTGACATTCATAAAATATAAAAATATGAACAAATATATAGCAACATGAATCTAACCGGGGTTCTGGCTTCACCAACTAAACCAAAGCAAATTTATAATAAAATAAAATGATAATACAATAACATTGCCATAATTTTATAAATAAATTTGAAAACACCATTCATCTACTAATTAGATGAGGAGACAGAGCTCAGCATCCCAACAATGATTCTGTGCACAGGTCCTGTTCTGCTGGTGTCAGAAGTGGGGTCACCTAAACTCCCCATTTACCAGACAACCAGAAGATTCATTCACATTGTTATTTTAAAAAAGGGGGGGATTCAAAATGTCAATGAATAAAACAAATTTATTTCTCAAGATACGAAGCACACATAACCTGTAAGCCCAAAGACAATTAAATCTCCAATAGTATAAGGTAAGTATGAAATTGACAGGAATCTTTTAACCCATTCCATGTCATCTGCCATCATTGGTGTGCCCAATTCAGATTCCCAGTAACTTGTATATATTGTATAATTGTATATTGTAGGGATACCTACAATAGTGTCCTGTTTCAGCAATACATAAGGTATGGAGATGACATGAGGATAGAGGAGGAGTGGGCAACCTCAACAATGCATCAAACTCAATTGGACCTCTGTATAAAACAGAGAGGTCAGAGAGTTGAGGAAATATATGAATGTATTTGCCTATATGCAAACCAAGAGGACATCTCTGGTAAGTTTATCCCAAAGTCATAAAAGATCAGGAGTGGTAGGTTATAGACTTATTTGTGTCAAGGAGTTGGCGATTTATCCATGGGAGAGACAGTGAATCTACTGGGGAAGGAGGTTTCTCCAGAAATACCCAACTCTTCCTTTCCATTTTGTAGAACCAATCAACCAATCGAACAGTACTGATGCCCTATAGTACAACTTTATGTCTGGGGTCCCTATCCCACCCATCTGCTTCAATTTTGCTAAAATGCAATAAGCTATGTGAGGACGCCTAGCTTTTCATACAAAGGACCTAAATAGATAGTGTATTTTCCTTAGATATGCATTAGGTAGAAAAATGGGTACAGATTGAAATGTATACAAGAGACGAGACAGGACATCCATTTTTAATGTAATAATCCTCGCAAACCAAGAAAGGGTTAGGAACTATATTTCTGTATATTAGAGTACAGTTCAGAATGGAGTGTAATTATAGGAAAACAGTTTGAAAGGATCTGAGGTAATACAAATACCTAGATATTTGAATACCTCCTTACAGATTCTAAAGGAAGTATTTGCACTAATGGAAGCTTCTTTTGTAGTATTCAAAGAGAAATTGAGTACCTCTGATTTGGAAAAATACTGAAGGCACTAAATTTCTCAAATTCTTTCAACAAAGAGGGAATAGTAATATGTGGGGAGGTGATATACAACAAAAGGTCATCAGCATATACAGATAATTTGTAATGATATTCACCCACTTGAACCCCTCTAATATCCAGTTTATTTTGTATAGCTATAACCAGATGTTCCATAACTAGGGAATATAATAGGGGGGATAAAGGGCAACCCAGCTGACGGTGACGAATAGAAAGCTACTATCCTTGAAATCATGCCAGGGCCCAGGCCAACCTGACAGAGGGCTGCATACATAAAGGACCAAATGACCCTATCAAACGCCTTTTCAACGTCAATCCAAAGAAGGCACATGGGAATCTTGGACACCTTGGCATGCTGGATTAAGTGAATAGTTTTGAGGGTGTTATCCCTTGCCTTTCGCCCTTGGATGAGTCCTACATAGTTTTTATGTATTAAAGAGGGCATATATGTGGTGAGTCTATTGGCAATGATTTTAGAAAACAATTTAGCATCAATGATATTAAGGGAGATGGGCCTATAATTTGAACATAATGTGTGATCTTTCTCATACTTGGAGAGAATAGTAATATGGGCTTCTAAGCTTTGGTCTGGAATGGAGGTATCGTCCAAAATAGCGGTGAACACCTTTGTGGGCCGGGGCTTTTCCCTGCTGTAGTAGCTTTTATGGCTGATGCTACCTCTTCCTCTGTAAAAGGGATTGTAAAAATGACACAACCTCTGGGTCTAACACTGTGTCATCAATATAATTTTAAAGAGCATGGGGTGTGACCGAATTTGGTTGAAGTTGATATAGATCTGCATAATATTTATGGAATATTTGCAGTATATCTTGAGGGATAGATGTTAAGTCTCCCAGAGCCGCATGACTTGCTGTAACATAGGTGAAAGGTAGACAAGGATTTAGTCCCCTGGATAACAGTCTCCTGCATTTGTCATCATGTTAATATATCATTTCACGAAAATGATCGCTCTAGCGTTGATATGCCAAATCATGGAGCTCCAAAAGGTGGGTGCTGGCTGCGGGTAATACTAAAAATGTATCAGAGGACAAGGTTTTTTAAGTGTTACCTCTAGCGTTGGATTTTAATCAATGTGTTTTGTATGTCCTGCGACCTAATCCTTTTAAGTCGTGAGCCCTGCTGAATAAGGACCCCCCGAAGAACTGCCTTCATTGTCTCCCATTGTATAGGAAGAGAATTTTAGTCTGAAGAATGATTACGTATAAAGTTGGTAATAGTATCAGCCACTTCCCTGGCACAAATGGGAACTTTAAATAAAGAATCATTGCATCGCCATATCCACCCCTGGGAAAATTACCTGACAGATGACATATGCATGATCTGACCAAGGACATGAATCGATGGCAGAGAGGGGGTGCCAATCTATTGCAGAATGGCTAACTAACAAATAATCTATACGTGAGTATACCCGGTGCGGATTGGAGAAAAATGTGTAATCCTTAGCTGTAGGATGCAAAGTGCGCCATACGTCTAGCAATCTGAGTTCACATAGTTTAGTGCGAAATGAATTTAACTTGGAGATATAGTTTTACCTGATGAAGTGTGTGTACGAGGGTTGAGGACAAAATTAAGGTCACTCCCCACAACAATGGTTCCATCTGCAAATCCCTTAGGAGCATCTAAATATTTGATAGCAAACACGGTTGGTAGTTGGGTGAATATAAGGAGGCTATTGTATACATCTTGCCCCAAATAGTTACCTTAATAAATAGGTATTCACCCTGATCATCACAGGGAAAATCAACAACCTGAAGAGATTTGTATCGGGAGAAATTTGTGGAATGGAACAGATACACCCTTAGTTTTAGTATCAGGATTGGAGCTATGGTACCAGGTGGTATAATATTTATTGCATAGAGATGGAATTTTATTGGTTTGAAAATGAGTTTCATGAAACAAGAGGATGTGGACTCTAGCCTTGTGTTGTGCATATAGTAGCTGAGAATATTTATTAGGGCTATTCATATTCATATAAGTCCCTTCACATTAAGGGTACGAACCCTGAGAGGTTGGGCTTGAGGACTTTGCAAGAACATTTACAAATTCAAGTGTGGAACACACAAAAAGACAAAGCTCTTGATGGATGGGAAGGACCAAGATCCCAGCAAAAGATGAGCACCTAAGGGGAAGGTGAAAACCTAGAAAAAACACCTGATTAGGTAGTTTGCTTATGTGGGGAGAGTGGCTACTCGAGGCGGGGCTCCAACAGTCCCGTCCGGGGAAAGCTTACAATACTAGTTTAAATTCTATAAAACTAGTGCAATAACCTACAAGACAACATTGCATATAACATTCATGATCACCATTTGTAGTTCAGATAACACCACTAAACAGATACCATGGCTGGCAGGGCTACACCAACCAAAACTTGAGAGTGTTCCTTTGGGGACACCATTTGTCTAATATATACCTGTATAACTATGCCAGCCCAGGAATCCATTTGAAAAAATTCACTCAATACAAATATTAATAAAAGTATTAAATACCTTTTCAATCAAATATAACCAAGTAAACAATCTAAAGGAATTGTACAATAACCTAAATGCATACGGGCTAGAAAACAACCACTAGTTTCTTGTCCTAGGGAGCAAATCCATTGACATTACCACGTACATGAGAAAACACAGTGCATGATTACCACTATAAGTTTATTGTATAGTGGAAGTAATCTTGCAATATGAACACCTAGACTAGTATAGCTGAATCATTCTTTAACACCCATATCGGGAGTCCAATACCATATAAAATACCTAAGCAGCCATTCTGGTTCAGGGATCCAACAGGCAAGGTGCTAGCAAAACACGCCAAAAATCGTGCAATAACCTACTAAACAACATTACATATAACATTCACAGACACCATTTATAGGTCAAGTAAGTCACTCAATACATATAACAATAACATTCTAAAATACCTATTCAAACAAATATAAACAGGTACAAAATCTAGAAGGATTATTCAATAACCTGAAGTACATAAGGCAACCACGGTCCTAATGAGCAAATCCATTAACATTGCCACATACATAAAATAACATATTGCATAATCTCTCCTCTACAATCTATTATGAATGCTGCAGCCTCAAAACCCATTTTTTCAAACTTGCCTACCCGGCTTCTTCTGTCATTTGAAACCATCACTACTTCCCACCATTACACATTTCCCATCCTATTGTGTGTAAATTCCCCCACCTCCTAGATTGTAAGCTCTTTGGGGCAGGGTCCTCTCCTCCTCCTCCTCCTACAGCGCTGCGTAATATGTTGGCACTATATAAATCCCGTTTATTAATAATAATAATAATAATAATAATAATAATATTATAGTAGGAGTGATCTTGCAATATGGACGCCTGGGCCAGCATAGCCGCCCCATGAATAGAAGAAGGTTCTATAACACCCGTATCAGGGGTCTAATAATATATAAAATACTTAAGCAGCCGTGGTGGTCCAAAAATCTAACAGGTAACATGCTGACAAAACACACCAATACTAGGGTCTGGAATGCCCAAACTAGTGCAAAATTAGAAAAGCAATTCAGAAAAGCAAAGGCCATCCTTCGCCTATTTCGCAGAATACTCTGTAGATGCCCACCCCAGCATTGCCACCTGTGGAGATGTACTACCAAACATTTTCAAATGTTATATTGCTCAACTGATTATTTAATACTGAATAAACTTGTGCAGCGATATTGGGCCAGGAGTCCACTAAGAATGATAATATTAAAGCAGGCAAGAATAAAAAAGAAACAGTGTGCCCCATATAAACTAACATGGGGCAAACAACCTCAATCACAATATCCTCACATCCTAGTAATGGGTGCCCTGTGTAACATAACAAAATGCAAAACAAAAATATCCTTATAAAAGATGCTAAAATATAAACACTATATTAAACACGACAACAAAATCTGCGATGACCAAATCAGTAGAAGGACAACCAAGGCGACTCCCATGGAGGATACTGGGTCAAGTGAAAAAAAAAAGTTGCAGGATCAGGGGGGGACCAAGAGGGATTTTTGAAAAAAAACTCTGGAAAGAAGGTGGAACTCGAAAAAAGGAATAATGATGATATTGCTGCTCTTTACTTCCTGTGCTCGTTCCTGGGGTGTTGGTGTGCAGACATGAGGTGACCCACTTATTAAAAAGCTTCCAGGTTCAAAATAAGCCCCCCACACCCAGTTCCTAATTACACCAAATTCCTGGCCTGGATAGCATGAGCCTAGTGGACACTGATGGGACCAGGTAAGTGTTTGTTGTGTTAGCATGTTTTTTTTACCTTGAGTCATACTTGGGGTTACCACTGGGGAGGTTAATATTACTACTACCCAGTTTTTCAATAGCGCTAACATTATATTGCACAGTGCTGTACAAAGCCCATAGTCATGTCACTAGCTGTCCCTCAAAGGAGCTCACAATCTAATGACCCTACTATAGTCATAATATCACTCCTGCAGTCTAAGGTCAATTTTAGGGAGACCATAGTCTTATGTCTATAATACAGTCTGAGGTCAATTTGAGGGGAACCTAACTGCATGTTTTTGGAATGTGAGAGGAAGCCCAGGCAAACAAGGGGAGAACCTGCAAACTCCATGCAGATAGTGTTGTAGACAAGATTCAAACCGTGGACCCAGCACTGCAAAGGCCGGAGTGCTAACCACTGAGCCAATATGCTGATGGACGTGGATTCACATTTCTGGACATCGTGATTATAATTAATTTTTTCCGGAGCCATAAAGAGGAAAACATAGGAAGTATTTGTTGTGCTGTATTTTATGTAAAAGTATCATTGTCATAATTTCTGGGTCCTGTGATCCTTTCTAGTAATGGGGAGGGGATGGATCTCACCACTCCTAGACCACCACAGGCCTGCAAATGCACCTGGCTGCTTTTGGAGCGAACTAGAATATCTGACTCCAAATACTCCTTGCTACCACACCACAGCACTACACCCCATAAAATAATGACCCCTCCCCTATTTATTGACACTAGGCTTCTGTCTCCTCCTTTCACTGTTGAAAAGAAGTGTTCTATATTATTCATCCATGCTTTCACCTTTACATATAAGGGGTCAGATTTGTCTCACACCTCTGGATGGAAAGGATTAGGTTAATCAGCTCTGCTGTGCCCAGGGGCGCAGCCATTGTTGTCATTCTATAGGGGTAGAGGTGTTGTCACCTAGGACTTCCTGTCCTGACCACTGGGGGGCACTCTGCAGGTGTCAAGGATGTATGGAAACCGCTCCAAAAATATCTGTCCAGACATTTGTCATGTAGCAGTGGGTGGTCTCCAAAATGATTGGTGGTTAGATCTTGTCATTATTGATGTGGATTTACATTTATTCCGGGACAAAAAAAGGAAAATATTGGGAAGTATGAGTTGTCTTAGGTTTTATTTTGAAAGTATGGGTGTCCTTATTTCTGGCCTATGTGACCCTCTCAAGTTATGAAACCTATACTTAGAGGTGGGGGATGAATCTCTGGGGCCCCTATATTACAGAAGACTTTTAGATTCCTATAAACCATTCACAAATCCCCACAAATATTTGAGGTACAGGTGTTTTGTATGGCCCCCACTGTTGAGAAGGTGTGAGGTCTGTCCTGAACATATGGGGGAAAGGGGTGAGACATTTGCTGTTCCCCTTTTCCGTACATGGAGATGGCAAACATGTGAAGGGTTTGTTAGTTCCCTGCAATCTGCACTGTAGCTGGGGCTGTCCCCAGTGTAATGTATAATATTATGCACATCAGTCCTCTGAGAAGTTGTCAGTAAAAGTTTACACCTGAAAACTTCCTCAGTAAAATCCTGTTGTAGGTCAAAGTATCAGAATGCTAATCAGCTAAATTCCAACTCAATGTGCACCCCATCTCCATACACTGACATTCATCTCTTCTTATAGTTTGGCAGGGAATTTCTTGGATGACAGTTCCTGCCCCCACCTGGCATCTGGAATAAGAAATAACCAGACACTGAGGACACTGGATCTGTCTGATAATTATCTGCAGGGTCCTCATCTCAGAGATCTGATGGAAGCTGTGACAACCAGCCAAATAGAGAAATTACTGTAAGTATAACAGAAGTGATAGAAATGATTTTCTGAGACAACGGAAAAATACGAACAAATATACAGCAATATAAATCTGACCAGGGTTCTGGGTTCACCAACTAAAGTAAAGCAATTTTATTATAAAATAAAAATATATTACAATGACATAATACATCATTTTATAAATACACGTGAAAACACCATTCATCTACTAATTAGATGAGGGGACAGAGCTCAGCATCCCAACAATGATTCTGTGCACCAGACTGGTCCTGTTCTCCTGGTGTCAGAAGTGGGGTCACCTGAACTCCCCATTTACCAGACAACCAGAAGATTCATTCACATTGTTATTAAGAAAACCACACTTACGGGTCTATTTATAAAGCAGTTATTATGACATTCCCTGGTGGGGAATCAGTCACTGCCAATGGAACACATGGACCTGGAAGATTCTCCACCAGAGATGTCAGATTGATTTATTTATAAATACCTCCCCTAAAGTGCCCCTGTCATTGGGGGAATATATAAGGTGACATTGCAGACTTTGCCCTTCTATAACACTTGTTGTCTGGCTGCCTCTTTCTAACTGACCAATGAAGAACAAGCAATGCACTCTGGGCAGCCAGAACTTTTGATGTACAGAGTAAGGATAAGTGAAACCTGCCGCAGCGTTTACTGCTCCCAACTCCTCCAGGATAAAACTCTGGGTTTGCAAAGTCTTATACATGTGTTATGCTGCATTTTATAGGCTCTTATTTAGGCTTTATTTAAACAGAAGGCTGAGCAGGTCACAGTAAAGGGAATGATGATATTACTGCACTTTACTTCCTGTGCACATTTCAAGGGTGTTGGTGTGCAGACATCAGGTGACCCACTTATTAAAGGGGGCTTCTAGATATCAAATAAGCCCCCCACATCCCAGTTTTACCAACCCTTGGCCTGCAAATGCACCTGGCTGCTTTTGGAGCGAAACTAGAATATCTGACTCCAAATACTCCTTCCCACCACACCACAGCACGACACCCCATAAAAATAATGACCCCTTCCCTATTTATTGACACTAGGCTTCTGTCTCCTCCTTTCACTGTTGAAAAGAAATGTTCTATATTATTCATCCATGCTTTCACCTTTACATATAAGGGGTCAGATTTGTCTCACACCTCTGGATGGAAAGGATTAGGGAAATTACTGTAAGTATAACAGAAGTGATAGAAATGATTTTCTGAGACAACGGAAAAATACGAACAAATATACAGCAATATAAATCTGACCAGGGATCTGGGTTCACCAACTAAAGTAAAGAAAGTTTGTACTAAAATAACAAAAAATATAATACAATGACATAATACATGGTCCTGTTCTGTGGTGTCAGTAGTGGGGTCACTGAGACTCCCCATTTACCAGTCAACCAGAAGATTCATTCACATTATTTAGAAAACCACACGTAGGGGTCTATTTATAAGGCAGTGAATATGTCATGGTGAAGACATATGTCATGGTGAAAAATTAATCAATACTGCCACTAAAGCACATGGACCTGGAAGATTCTCCACCAGAGATTTCAGATTCACTGGTATATAAATACCCTCTTAAAGTGCAATTGTCATTGGGGGAATATATATGGTGACTAGTGTTGGTCGAATAGCTTACTATTCGATTCAGCAGCTATTAGCTCCAATAAAGCAAAAGAATTTGGGTGGTCGAACATCGAATTTGAACACCATTAAAGTCAATGGGAGGAAAAATTCGTTTTTTTTCAGTACTGTGTAGAGCTACAGCCTCCAAACAGATGTAAAAAGATACATTATAAAAGTATACATAAAAAGATACATTGTAAAGAGATACTTTGTAAAAGGATACATAAAAAGATACATTATAAAAAGATTACATAATACTATTACATACCCCTGTACATCACATGAAAATTAAAGAGCACCTGTCAAATCAATATTAGGCTAAAGCTAGGTACACACTTCCAATAATTATTGTTAGAAAACGAACGATTACGACCGATCAACGATTATGCACGATTATACTTGAACAATCATATTGTGCACAATTCTGTACATCCTGTAACAATATGATTGTTCATATATATTCCACCAACAGTGTCCACACACTAGATACAATCGTTTGAACGATTCAGGGAGGGACATGTAAAGGAGAAAGTGTACCGCAGAAACATGCACGATCACTGAACGTCACTATACTGTACACTCGATAGATAGTGAAAGATCGTGGGCCAATCAGATCCACCGTGGCGGTCGTTAATTTCCAACGACAATCCTCGTTCGTCGGCGTCCTTGGTCACTTTTTTTGGCCAATCAGTTGTTCATCAGTCGTTTCTAACGATAATTATTGGACGTGTGTATGCAGCTTTAGTCTACACGGACTGCATTCCC